>NW_026607660.1:0-128908 GCF_029499605.1 Hyla sarda
AGTGTGGTGGTAGATGGAACCCCCTCCTACCCATTCAAACTAAGTAGAGGAACAAGGCAGGGCTGCCCCCTCTCACCCTTTTTATTTTTAATTTATATTGAACCCTTAGCGGCTTGGATAAGAGATAATGATGTTTATGAGGGATTTGGAGTAAATGGAGAGAAGAGTAAGATCTTGTTATTTGCAGATGATATCCTCCTTTTTGTAACTAACCCACAAGAAAAAATACATCGTATCATTAAGATGTTCGAGGCATTTGCCCCTCTATCTGGGTTGGACATAAATTGGAGTAAATCTACTATGCTCCCCCTGGATGAAGATATGGGGGAGACGGTGGGAAGACTATCCGTGTTCAAAAAAAATGAATGTTTCCATTATCTGGGAGTAAAAATAGCAGCCACGAATGATAGGTTTGTGATTAACAATATACTGCCCCTTTTGAATAGTTTAGCGAAGAGAGTAGAAGTATGGATTAAAATGCCCTTCTCTATGTCAGAAAGGATGGCGATAATAAAAATGGTGGTCCTCCCACAGATCCTTTTTTTTCTTGCTGCCTCGCCAGTGTGGATCGGCAAATGCTGGTTCCGGAAGATAGAAGTGATACTGGGTAGATTGTTATGGGGAAGAAAAAGGGTTCGTCTGAAGTACAGATATTTTATGGCCCCTGGAGATAGGGGGGGATTGGATATGCCCAATTTCTTTGTTTATTACATGGCCGCGCAGTTGGTACGAATCGTGAATTGGAGAAATTTTAGATATCTGGAGAAGATTGTAGTAGATAAGGAGAAAGTGAACATATATGAGGTGTTGGAATGAGATGATTATGAGGAGAGTGGGTCAAATAACACGATGTTATTGTATAAATATAGGAAAGTATGGGAAAGATTAAAGGGAGAATTACATGTAGGAAATAGTTTTGGGTTCACACCCCTATGGGGTAACAATACATTTAAAGAATTGGTGAAGTGTGAGTCAACTTTTTGGGATAGTAAGGGTATAAAACGACTGGAACAATTATTTGATAAAGGACAACTCTTTTCATTTGAGCACATAAAAAAGGGGGTATGATATTAGTGATAACGATTGGCTGTACTATTGGCAAGTTAGTCATGCAGTCCATAACACGATAGATAAGGAGATATATGTAGCACAGAAACACAATTTCATAGAAGCACTAACTCAAATAGAGCACTTTAAAAAAAAAAAGGAATATCAATTTTGTATAAGAAATTAAATAAGATTATTGGAGTAAGGGGGATCAACAGAATTAAAGACAAATGGTCCGGAATAGTGGGTACTGTGTCTGAGGAAGATTGGGACATTATGGCCCAAAATATAAGCAAGGTTTCTCGTAATATGGAACATAAAATTACACAATTTAAGATATTACACAAGACCCACTATTCCGCGCTTCATTTACATAGGATAGGGGTGAGAATCACTTCACTGTGTTAAATGTGGTTTGGAAGAGGCGGACTATTTACATAGTTTTTGGTCGTGTGAGAAGATATCTGTTTTCTGGGAATCTGTAATAAAAGAGGTAGAAAGTAAAATCCCTGTGAAGGTACCTCGTACGATAGAGTTTATACTGCTGGGAGCTATTGGTAAGATGGGCAAATTTGATTAGACATACTCTTGGATGTAAACAAGTATGGATTTGGCTTCTATGGCTTTTGCTTTTCTTCCGATTGGTGATGTTGTTTTATCGGATTTGTGCAATGTATTTTTGTAATTGTTTAATATTAAAATAAAAAAAATATAAAAAAAAAGTAATGTAATAGACAGACCCCAATTTTTAATATTCAGGGACTCTATAGTGACAGGGACTGTTCCCCAGGACTGGCGCATGGCAAATGTGGTGCCAATATTTAAGAAGGGGTCAAAAGGTGACCCCGGGAATTATAGACCTGTTAGTTTAACCTCGGTAAATTGTTTGAGGGTTTCCTAAGAGATGCTATTTTGGAATATCTTGATAAAAATAAATGTATGACCCTGTATCAGCATGGATTTATGAGGGATTGATCCTGTCAAACTAACCTGATCAGCTTTTATGAGGAGGTGAGCACAAGACTGGACCAGGGGCAATCGCTGGATGTCGTATATCTGGATTTTTCCAAAGCATTTGATACGGTTCCACATAAAAGGTTGGTGCATAAAATGAGAAGGTTTGGACTGGGGGAGAATGTGCGCAAGTGGGTAAGTAACTGGCTCAATGATAGGAAACAGAGGGTGTTTATTAATGGTACTTATTCTGATTGGGTGACTGTTACTAGTGGGGTACCACAGGGGTCCGTCTTGGGTCCTGTCCTATTTAATATATTCATGAATGACCTTGCAGAGGGGTTGAATAGTAAAGTAGCAATCTTTGCAGATGACACCAAACTCTGTAAAGTGGTAAACACTATAGAGGACAGTGCACTGTTACAAATGGATCTGGATAGGTTGGAGGTTTGGGCTGGGAAGTGGCAGATGAGGTTCAACACTGATAAATGTAAGGTAATGCAAAAATCCGAGCTGGGATTATGTATTAAATGGAAGAACACTTAGGACGACTGACATGGAAAAGGACTTAGGAGCCTTAGGTAACAGTAAACTTAGCTGTAGTGACCAGTGTCGGGCAGCTGCTGCCAAGGCTAATAAAATCATGGGGTACATCAATAGGGGCATAGATGCCGACGACAAGGAAATAATGCTACCGCTGTACAAATCACTAGTCAGTCCTCACATAGAGTACTGTGTACAGTACTGAGCACCAGTGTACAAGAAAGATATAGTGGAGCTGGAGAGGGTTCAAATCCCACTAAGGACAACAATAAATAAAGACATTATTATTATTATTATAATAACGTCAGCAGAGAGCACTGTGCTCGTGATGTCATCAGAGAGCATTCCAAAAAGAAAATAATTTCCTCTGTAGTATTCAGCAGCTAATAAGTACAGGAAAGATTACGATTTTTTAATAGAAGTAATTTACAAATCTGTTTAACTTTCCGGAGCCAGTTGATTTAAAAGAAAAAAAAGGTTTTCACCGGAGTACCCCTTTAACCCCTTCATGACCCAGCCCATTTTCACCTTCAGGTCCTGGGCATTTTTTGAAAATCTGACCACTGTCACTTTAAACATTAATAACTCTGGAATGCTTTTACTTATCATTCTGATTCCGAGAACTGCTGTAACAATCAGCCACCCCTGTGCAAATCGCCTCAAATGTACATGGTGCACTCTCCCTTCTGAGCCTTGTTGTGCGCCCCCAGAGCACTTTGCGCCCACATATGGGGTATCTCCATACTCGGGAGAAATTGCATTACAAATTTAGAGGATCTTTTTTCCCCTTTTACCTCTTGTGAAAATGAAAAGTATAGGGCAACACCAGCATGTCAGAGTAAAAAAATTATTTTTTTACACTAACATGCTGGTGTAGACCCCAACTTCACCTTTTCATAAGGGGTTAAAGAAGAAAAAGCCCCCCAAAATTTGTAAGGCAATTTCTCCCGAGTACGGCAATACCCCATATGTGTCCCAAAACTGTTGCCCTGAAATACAACAGGGCTCCAAAGTGAGAGAGCGCCATGCGCATTTGAGGCCTGAATTAGGGATTTGCATAGGGGTGGACATAGGGGTATTCTATGCCAATGATTCCCAAACAGGGTGCCTCCAGCTGTTGCAAAACTCCCAGCATGCCTGGACAGTCAATGGCTGTCCGGCAATACTGGGAGTTATTATTTTGCAACAGCTGGAGGCTCCGTTTTGGAAACAGTAGCGTACCAGACGTTTTTCATTTTTTTGGGGGAGGGGGGCTGTGTAGGGATAATGTGTATATGTAGTGTTTTTTACTTTTTATTTTAGGTTAGTGTTAGTGTAGTGTAGTGTTTTTAGGGTACAGTCACATGGGCAGAGGTTCACAGCAAGTTTGCCGCTGGGAGTTTGAGCTGCAGCGCAAATTTTGCGCCATCTCAAACTTGCAGCACTCACTGTAAACCTCCGCCCATGTGAGTGTACCCTGTACATTCACATTGGGGGGAGGGGGCAAACATCCAGCTGTTGCAAACTCCGAGCATGCCCTTTGGCTGTCCGTGCATGCTGGGAGTTGTAGTTTTGCAACAGCTGGAGGCACACTGGTTTGGAAACACTAAGTTAAGTAATAAACTTTCAAGTGTTTTGCAACCAAACTTAGCGTTTCCAAACCAGTGTGCCTCCAGCTGTTGCAAAACTACAACTCCCAGCATGCATGGTCTGTCAGTGCATGCTGGGAGTTATAGTTTTGCAACAATTGAAACAGCTGGAGGCACTGAGGTAGCAAACGGACAATGTTTCCCAACTAGTGTGCCTCCAGTTGTTGCAAAACTACAACTCCCAGCATGCCCAGACTGCCCAAGCATGCTGGAAGTTGTAGTTCGGCAATATCTGAAGGATCAGATGTTGCCGAACTACAACTTCCAGCATGCTTGGGCAGTCTGGGCATGCTGGGAGTTGTAGTTTTGCAATATCTGGAGGTCCACAGTTTGGAGACCACTGTATAATGGTCTCCAATCTATGCTCTTCCAGATGTTAGAGAACTACAACTCCCAGCATGCCTGAACAGACTGAGCATGCTGGGAGTTGTAGTTTTGCAACATCTGGAACAGCACAGATTGGAGACCATTATACAGTGGTCTCCAAACTGTGGACCTCCAGATGTTACAAAACTACAACTCCCAGCATGCCCAGAAAGCCAAAGGCTGTCTGGGCATGCTGGGAGTTGCCGTTTTGAAACTCCCAGAGGCAGCAGTGAGATCGCTTTACGGCGATCTCACTGCTGCCAATGAAGATGCCGCACTGCTGCCGGAAACTCACCTCCGTGACGCAGCGCCGCCGGGACCGCCTGGAGGACGTCGCTCGCAACGGGACCACTCGGGACACCGCATGGTCGGGTAAGTGATGCCGGGGGATGGGTAAGGGACACTTAGCAGAGCGGTGTGTGTCCCGATCCCCGTGATCGGGACTTACACACCGCGCTGCTAAATATTCTGATAGCGAAACGCTGCTATTAGCTAGTCAGAGTTGACCAGCTGATAGCAGCGATCGCTGGGGGGGGGGGGTGGGGGATGAAACCCCCCGTGGTCGCATGGTAAGATGGCTGGCTATCAGTGATAGCCACCATCTTACCGGGCGCTGCGGGATGCCGCGAGTAGCGGCAAAAATGTTCATGACGTACCTGTATGTCATGGGTCGGGAACACCTTGCCACCCATGACGTACAGGTATGTCATAGGTCGGGAAGGGGTTAATGGTATAGAGAACTGTGTCTAGTGCATTAACTCTGATTTTTTGCCCATTGAAACCAGTAGGCCCATTGTGGTCTATGGGGAAAGCTGCTGAGTTGCCCATAGCAACCAATCAGATCGCTTCTTTCATTTTTGAAAAAGTCTCTGAAAAATGAAGGAAGTAATCTGATTGGTTGCTATGGGCAACTCAGAAACTTTTCCAGGAAAATATGCTGAGTTGCCCATAGCAACCAATCAGATCGCTTCTTTCATTTTGCAAAGGCATTGTGAAAAATGAAAGAAGCAATCTGGTTGCTATGGGCAACTGCACAACTCTTCCTCTACACTGGTCTTAATGAATCTCCCCCATAGAGGGAGATTTATCAAAACCTGCCCAGAGGAAAAGTTTCTGAGTTGCCCATAGCAACCAATCAGATCGCTTCTTTCATTTTTGAAAAAGCCTCTGAAAAATGAAGGATATTTTTGAGATTTTGGAAGCTGGGATACTCACTACACCCATGCATATCTAGATAATTAAGTATGGGGGGAACTTAAATTTATTTTTTAAATCACATGGAGTTTTGACTTTACTTCATTATGGTCGAATAAAGCACTTAAAGAGTTCCTTAAAATTAAAGATTCACTCTTTTGGATGAAAAGGGGCTTATTTATGTAAATCAATTATACGCTTTAGGTCAAATAAAGTCGTTTGAAGAGATAGCCCATAAGTGTGTGGGGGGAAGACAATCACAAACATTGTTTTTTACAAATAAGTAACACAGATCATAAAGCAATAAAAGGAGAGATTGGAGATTTCAGGGATTCTATATATAAGAAAAGTTTAATTAGACTATTTCCTTATGCAAAGTTGCTGTCTGGGCATGCTGGGAGTTGTGGTTCTGCAGCGGTTGGGGGTTCACAGCTTGAAGACCACTGCTATAGAGGGTGCAAATGTATCTGAGCCCTGGAACTCAAATAATGTGAAATATGAGATGATCAAAATGGAGCCCCTGCACTAATTACTTGGGTTCTGAGGTCTGTAAGGTCCATAGTAAAAACATCAGGTTCTGTCTATAGCAGATACTAAATCATGGCAGCTCAAAGAAACAAGCAGTCATTCTGACATGTCACATGTGATGTCATAGACAGCTGGAGGCCTGACATCCCACTGACAGCCGCCCGAGCCTTCAGTCTGTTCCAGTGCGATTAGTGAGAATAGTGAGATTAGCGTCTTCTTTTTCTACTTGTCTGAAATGGAGCTAAAAGGACTGGGGTTCGTCCCCCTCCTGTTGGCGTTTTGGTGTGCGGCCTGGCTTGCCACCAGCTACATCATGACGGTCGTCCTCGGCCATGCAGCCTCGCCACTGATGAGCATCAGGTAAGATAAACAAGCAAATGATTCTTATTTCATGGGTTGGGAGTGAGGAAATATCCATAATAACATTGGTTTCTTTTCCTTCACAGTGACGTGGGAAATGTCTTTCCCGAAAGCATATTATTCAGAATTGGATTTATAGGGACGTCCATTGGCACTTTGGTACTAACCTTTCTTATTTATAAGTATATGGTTATGCATACTGAAGAGTTCAGGGGTCATCAGGTCCTGATCCAGAGGATCCTGCTGGCCATTGTGTGGGCCTCCTGTTTTTCCACAGCTGTTATGCATGTATTGTCCCCCGAAGAATATCCCAGGATACACTTTGTCAGCACGATAATTTCCATTACATGTGAAGCCTTATACTACCTTGGGCAGTCCATCCAGATGTATAAATTACCAGGAGCAAAAAAAGTCATCCACCATAGTAGATGCACCTGCTGTGGCCTGACTTTTGTCTGTGTAGTTTTCTATTTTGGATATGAAACATTAAAGGAATTATTCCATAATGATGAAGACTGGGACGAGATCCGTGAAATCCCCATCATAATCATCGAGTGGGTGATGCTTCTACTGATCCTGATAAACATCGTGACCTATTATTCCACCATGCAGAGGTTATTGTTGACCGTCTCCAGAAACAGCTGCACACTCTCTCTTAGAGTAAAAATTGATGACTTCGGGGTGTAGACCACCACGGGGGCCATCAAGTGGACTTCTGGGAGAGATACTGCACAGGACACGGAAAACATCTAAAGAAGAATAACTGGGGGACTACATATGGTGCCAGTAATCATGACACAATAATATGAGCTGGTGATATTACCTATACAAAAAAAAATAAAAAAAATAATAACAAAATTTTGGTGTGTGAAGTGTAATACCTAGTTAGAAAAACAGAATCAAATTCATCATTATAACCCCCCTCTGCATTACCCTGTTTATTATTTTTCAAGCAAGCACTTTGTTCTAATTCGTCCACTCTCTGGCGTGCTCCTTGTATAAGGGGTTTGGGATACCCTTTTTGTTTAAAACGATCCTCCAGGTTCTCTAGTTGTTGTAGGTATTTTTGTGTGGAAGAACAATTCCTTCGGATTCTTTTCATTTGACCGAATGGAATGTTCTTCTTCCATTATTTAAGATGGCAACTGTTAAAGTCGAGGTATCTGTTTGCATTCACCTCCTTAAAATAGTTGGCAGTATGCGAACAGCCATCCTGAATATAGATATTTAAATCCAGGAACTCACATTTTTTGGGGGACTGATGCAGCGCTGCCTTTGGCAATTTCTGGCTCTGCTATAGCGCTTTTTTTGAGGGGGCGTGTCGGCTGCCCCTTCATCTGGCGGTCAACCTGCGCCGCCGGGACGCAGCGCCGCCGGGACCGCCTGGAGGACGTCGCTCGCAACGGGACCACTCGGGACACCGCATGGTCGGGTAAGTGATGCCGGGGGATGGGTAAGGGACACTTAGCAGAGCGGTGTGTGTCCCGATCCCCGTGATCGGGACTTACACACCGCGCTGCTAAATATTCTGATAGCGAAACGCTGCTATTAGCTAGTCAGAGTTGACCAGCTGATAGCAGCGATCGCTGGGGGGGGGGTGGGGGATGAAACCCCCCGTGGTCGCATGGTAAGATGGCTGGCTATCAGTGATAGCCACCATCTTACCGGGCGCTGCGGGATGCCGCGAGTAGCGGCAAAAATGTTCATGACGTACCTGTATGTCATGGGTCGGGAACACCTTGCCACCCATGACGTACAGGTATGTCATAGGTCGGGAAGGGGTTAATGGTATAGAGAACTGTGTCTAGTGCATTAACTCTGATTTTTTGCCCATTGAAACCAGTAGGCCCATTGTGGTCTATGGGGAAAGCTGCTGAGTTGCCCATAGCAACCAATCAGATCGCTTCTTTCATTTTTGAAAAAGTCTCTGAAAAATGAAGGAAGTAATCTGATTGGTTGCTATGGGCAACTCAGAAACTTTTCCAGGAAAATATGCTGAGTTGCCCATAGCAACCAATCAGATCGCTTCTTTCATTTTGCAAAGGCATTGTGAAAAATGAAAGAAGCAATCTGGTTGCTATGGGCAACTGCACAACTCTTCCTCTACACTGGTCTTAATGAATCTCCCCCATAGAGGGAGATTTATCAAAACCTGCCCAGAGGAAAAGTTTCTGAGTTGCCCATAGCAACCAATCAGATCGCTTCTTTCATTTTTGAAAAAGCCTCTGAAAAATGAAGGATATTTTTGAGATTTTGGAAGCTGGGATACTCACTACACCCATGCATATCTAGATAATTAAGTATGGGGGGAACTTAAATTTATTTTTTAAATCACATGGAGTTTTGACTTTACTTCATTATGGTCGAATAAAGCACTTAAAGAGTTCCTTAAAATTAAAGATTCACTCTTTTGGATGAAAAGGGGCTTATTTATGTAAATCAATTATACGCTTTAGGTCAAATAAAGTCGTTTGAAGAGATAGCCCATAAGTGTGTGGGGGGAAGACAATCACAAACATTGTTTTTTACAAATAAGTAACACAGATCATAAAGCAATAAAAGGAGAGATTGGAGATTTCAGGGATTCTATATATAAGAAAAGTTTAATTAGACTATTTCCTTATGCAAAGTTGCTGTCTGGGCATGCTGGGAGTTGTGGTTCTGCAGCGGTTGGGGGTTCACAGCTTGAAGACCACTGCTATAGAGGGTGCAAATGTATCTGAGCCCTGGAACTCAAATAATGTGAAATATGAGATGATCAAAATGGAGCCCCTGCACTAATTACTTGGGTTCTGAGGTCTGTAAGGTCCATAGTAAAAACATCAGGTTCTGTCTATAGCAGATACTAAATCATGGCAGCTCAAAGAAACAAGCAGTCATTCTGACATGTCACATGTGATGTCATAGACAGCTGGAGGCCTGACATCCCACTGACAGCCGCCCGAGCCTTCAGTCTGTTCCAGTGCGATTAGTGAGAATAGTGAGATTAGCGTCTTCTTTTTCTACTTGTCTGAAATGGAGCTAAAAGGACTGGGGTTCGTCCCCCTCCTGTTGGCGTTTTGGTGTGCGGCCTGGCTTGCCACCAGCTACATCATGACGGTCGTCCTCGGCCATGCAGCCTCGCCACTGATGAGCATCAGGTAAGATAAACAAGCAAATGATTCTTATTTCATGGGTTGGGAGTGAGGAAATATCCATAATAACATTGGTTTCTTTTCCTTCACAGTGACGTGGGAAATGTCTTTCCCGAAAGCATATTATTCAGAATTGGATTTATAGGGACGTCCATTGGCACTTTGGTACTAACCTTTCTTATTTATAAGTATATGGTTATGCATACTGAAGAGTTCAGGGGTCATCAGGTCCTGATCCAGAGGATCCTGCTGGCCATTGTGTGGGCCTCCTGTTTTTCCACAGCTGTTATGCATGTATTGTCCCCCGAAGAATATCCCAGGATACACTTTGTCAGCACGATAATTTCCATTACATGTGAAGCCTTATACTACCTTGGGCAGTCCATCCAGATGTATAAATTACCAGGAGCAAAAAAAGTCATCCACCATAGTAGATGCACCTGCTGTGGCCTGACTTTTGTCTGTGTAGTTTTCTATTTTGGATATGAAACATTAAAGGAATTATTCCATAATGATGAAGACTGGGACGAGATCCGTGAAATCCCCATCATAATCATCGAGTGGGTGATGCTTCTACTGATCCTGATAAACATCGTGACCTATTATTCCACCATGCAGAGGTTATTGTTGACCGTCTCCAGAAACAGCTGCACACTCTCTCTTAGAGTAAAAATTGATGACTTCGGGGTGTAGACCACCACGGGGGCCATCAAGTGGACTTCTGGGAGAGATACTGCACAGGACACGGAAAACATCTAAAGAAGAATAACTGGGGGACTACATATGGTGCCAGTAATCATGACACAATAATATGAGCTGGTGATATTACCTATACAAAAAAAAATAAAAAAAAATTATAAAAAAATATTGGTGTGTGAAGTGTAATACCTAGTTAGAAAAACAGAATCAAATTCATCATTATAACCCCCCTCTGCATTACCCTGTTTATTATTTTTCAAGCAAGCACTTTGTTCTAATTCGTCCACTCTCTGGCGTGCTCCTTGTATAAGGGGTTTGGGATACCCTTTTTGTTTAAAACGATCCTCCAGGTTCTCTAGTTGTTGTAGGTATTTTTGTGTGGAAGAACAATTCCTTCGGATTCTTTTCATTTGACCGAATGGAATGTTCTTCTTCCATTATTTAAGATGGCAACTGTTAAAGTCGAGGTATCTGTTTGCATTCACCTCCTTAAAATAGTTGGCAGTATGCGAACAGCCATCCTGAATATAGATATTTAAATCCAGGAACTCACATTTTTTGGGGGACTGATGCAGCGCTGCCTTTGGCAATTTCTGGCTCTGCTATAGCGCTTTTTTTGAGGGGGCGTGTCGGCTGCCCCTTCATCTGGCGGTCAACCTGCGCTATCTGGCCAGCGAGCCAGGGCCCCGTACAGGAGATCACGGGGCCCCCCAGCGGTCGGACCCCCGCAATCTGAAACTTATCCCCTATCCTTGGGACAGGGCCGGACTGGGGATGAAATCCAGCCCTGGAAATTACTGTATACCAGCCCCACAGCATTGTGTCATTGTGCCGGCAAACAGCCACCGAGCACAGGCGTATCACTTTGCGTGGCTATACATATATATATATATCACAGAAGGAATACACCAGTACTTTGCCAAATTTTTCAATAAAGTGGTGTCAGCGACCAAGACCTGATCATAGTCCACCACAAATTCAAAAAGTAAAATGGCACAACACTCCCTTATAATCAGGGCCGGTTTTAGGCTTAGCGTGGCCTTAGGCAAAATCAAAAGTGGGGCCCCAAAAGTCATAGTAGTGCACTAACTAGATTTGAACAATTTTGGTCACTTCAAATACTATAAAAAAAATATCTAAAAAGCTATTGAAAAGTCCCATCAAAACAAAAATGGTACCGATAAAAACTACAAATCACAGCGCAAAAAATGACCCTCACATCCCCATATACAGAAAAATAAGAGTTATAGGGATCAAAATAGTACAATTTTATATTTTTGTATAGTTCCCCCCACATTAGGTAAAGAGTATAGCTCCCCCACATTAGGTGTGCAGTATAGTTCCCCCACATTAGGTGCAGTATAGTTCCCCCACATTAGGTGCAGTATAGTCCCCCTCATTAGGTGCAGTATAGTTCTCCCCACATTAGGTGCAGTATAGTTCCCCTACTTCAGGTGCAGTATAGTTCTCCCCACATTAGGTGCAGTATAGTTCCCCCACATTAGGTGCAGTATAGTCCCCCACATTAGGTGCAGTATAGTCCCCCACATTAGGTGCAGTATAGTCCCCCACATTAGGTGCAGTATAGTCCCCCACATAAGGTGCAGTATAGTTCCCCCACTTCAGGTGCTGTATAGTTCCCCCACTTTAGGTGCAGTATAGTTCTAACCACATTAGGTACAGTATAGTTCCCCCACATTAGGTGCAGTATAGTCCGCCACATTAGGTGCAGTATAGTTCTCCCCACATTAGGTGCAGTATAGTTCTCCCCACATTAGGTGCAGTATAGTTCTCCCCACATTAGGTGCAGTATAGTTCCCCCACATTAGGTGCAGTATAGTTCTCCCCACATTAGGTGCAGTATAGCTCTCCACATTAGGTGCAGTATAGTTCCCCACATTAAGTGCAGTATAGTTCCCCACATTAGGTGCAGTATAGTTCTCCCCACATTAGGTGCAGTATAGTTCCCCCACTTCACGTGCAGTATAGTTCTCCCCACATTAGATACAGTATAGTTCCCCCACATTAGGTGCAGTATAGTTCTCCCCACATTAGGTGCAGTATAGTTCTCCCCACATTAGGTGCAGTATAGTTCTCCCCACATTAGGTGCAGTATAGTTCTCCCCACATTAGGTGCAGTATAGTTCTCCCCACATTAGGTGCAGTATAGTTCTCCCCACATTAGGTGCAGTATAGTTCTCCCCACATTAGGTGCAGTATAGTTCTCCCCACACTAGGTGCAGTATAGCTCTCCACATTAGGTGCAGTATAGCTCTCCACATTAGGTGCAGTACAGTTCCCTGCACATTAGGTGCAGTATAGCTCTCCACATTAGGCTGGCATTATAGTTCCCCCACATTAGGTGCAGTATATAATCCCCCCCCCCCCTCATTAGGTGCAGTATAGTTCCCGCACATTAGATGCAGTATAGTTCACCACATTAGGTACAGTATAGCTCTCCACATTAGGTGCAGTACAGTTCCCTCCACATTAGGTGCAGTATAGCTCCCCACATTAGGTTGGCAGTATAGTTCCCCCACATTAGGTGCAGTATATAGTCCCCCCTCATTAGGTGCAGTATAGTTCCCCCACATTAGGTGCAGTGTAGTTCCCCACATTAGGTGCAGTATAGTTCCCCACATTAGGTGCAGTATAGTTCCCCCACATTAGGTGCAGTATAGCTCTTCACATTAGTTGCAGTATAGTTCTCCCCACATTAGGTGCAGTATAGTCCCCCACATTGGGTGCAGTACAGTCCCCCACATTAGGTGCAGTATAGTTCCCCCACATTAGGTTGGCTGTATAGTTCCCCCACTTCAGGTGCAGTATAGTTCTCCCCATATTAGGTACAGTATAGTTCCCCCACATTAGGTGCAGTATAGTTCTCCCCACATTAGGTGCAGTATAGTCCCCCACATTAGGTGCAGTATAGTTCTCCCCACATTAGGTGCAGTATAGTTCTCCCCACATTAGGTGCAGTATAGTTCTCCCCACATTAGGTGCAGTATAGTTCTCCCCACATTAGGTGCAGTATAGTTCTCCACATTAGGTGCAGTATAGTTCTCCACATTAGTTGCAGTATAGCTCTCCACATTAGGTGCAGTACAGTTCCCTCCACATTAGGTGCAGTATAGATCCCCACATTAGGTTGGCAGTATAGTTCCCCCACATTAGGTGCAATATATAGTCCTCCCCCCCCCCCCCTCATTAGGTACAGTATAGCTCCCCACATTAGGTTGACAGTATAGTTCCCCCACATTAGGTGCAGTATATAGTCCCCCCCCCTCATTAGGTGCAGTATAGTGCCCCCACATTAGGTGCAGTATAGTTCCCCACATTAGGTACAGTATAGCTCTCCACATTAGGTGCAGTACAGTTCCCTGCACATTAGGTGCAGTATAGCTCTCCACATTAGGCTGGCATTATAGTTCCCCCACATTAGGTGCAGTATTTAATCCCCACCCCCCCCCCTCATTAGGTGCAGTATAGTTCCCGCACATTAGATGCAGTATAGTTCACCACATTAGGTACAGTATAGCTCTCCACATTAGGTGCAGTACAGTTCCCTCCACATTAGGTGCAGTATAGCTCCCCACATTAGGTTGGCAGTATAGTTCCCCCACATTAGGTGCAGTATATAGTCCCCCCTCATTAGGTGCAGTATAGTTCCCCCACATTAGGTGCAGTGTAGTTCCCCACATTAGGTGCAGTATAGTTCCCCCACATTAGGTGCAGTATAGCTCTTCACATTAGGTGCAGTATAGTTCTCCCCACATTAGGTGCAGTATAGTCCCCCACATTGGGTGCAGTACAGTCCCCCACATTAGGTGCAGTATAGTTCCCCCACATTAGGTTGGCTGTATAGTTCCCCCACTTCAGGTGCAGTATAGTTCTCCCCATATTAGGTACAGTATAGTTCCCCCACATTAGGTGCAGTATAGTTCTCCCCACATTAGGTGCAGTATAGTCCCCCACATTAGGTGCAGTATAGTTCTCCCCACATTAGGTGCAGTATAGTTCTCCCCACATTAGGTGCAGTATAGTTCTCCCCACATTAGGTGCAGTATAGTTCTCCCCACATTAGGTGCAGTATAGTTCTCCACATTAGGTGCAGTATAGTTCTCCACATTAGTTGCAGTATAGCTCTCCACATTAGGTGCAGTACAGTTCCCTCCACATTAGGTGCAGTATAGATCCCCACATTAGGTTGGCAGTATAGTTCCCCCACATTAGGTGCAATATATAGTCCTCCCCCCCCCTCATTAGGTACAGTATAGCTCCCCACATTAGGTGGACAGTATAGTTCCCCCACATTAGGTGAGGTATATAGTCCCCCCCCCCTCATTAGGTGCAGTATAGTGCCCCCACATTAGGTGCAGTATAGTTCCCCACATTAGGTACAGTATAGCTCTCCACATTAGGTGCAGTACAGTTCCCTCCACATTAGGTGCAGTATAGCTCCCCACATTAGGTTGGCAGTATAGTTCCCCCACATTAGGTGCAGTATATAATCCCCCCCTCATTAGGTGCAGTATAGTTCCCCCACATTAGGTGCAGTATAGTTCCTCACATTAGGTGCAGTATAGTTCCCCCACATTAGGTGCAGTATAGTTCTCCCCATATTAGGTGCAGTATAGTTCCCTCCACATTAGGTGCAGTATAGTTCTCCCCACATTAGGTGCAGTATAGTTCTCCCCACATTAGGTGCAGTATAGTTCCCCCACATTAGGTGCAGTGTAGTCCCACACATTGGTGCAGTATAGTTCTCCCCACATTAGGTGCAGTATAGTTCTCCCCACATTAGGTGCAGTATAGTTCCCCCACATTAGGTGCAGTATAGTTCCCCACATTAGGTGCAGTATAGTTCCCCACATTAGGTGCAGTATAGTTCTCCCCACATTAGGTGCAGTATAGTTCCCTCCACATTAGGTGCAGTATAGTTCTCCCCACATTAGGTGCAGTATAGTTCCCCCACATTAGGTGCAGTATAGATCCCCCACATTAGGTGCAGTATAGTTCTCCCCACATTGGTGCAGTATAGTTCCCCACATTAGGTGCAGTATAGTCCCACACATTGGTGCAGTATAGTTCCCCACATTAGGTGCAGTATAGTTCCCTCCACATTAGGTGCAGTATAGTTCTCCCCACATTAGGTGCAGTATAGTCCCCCACATTAGGTGCAGTATAGTTCCCCACATTAGGTGCAGTATAGATCCCCCACATTAGGTGCAGTATAGTTCTCCCCACATTGGTGCAGTATAGTTCCCCACATTAGGTGCAGTATAGTTCCCTCCACATTAGGTGCAGTATAGTTCCCCCACATTAGGTGCAGTATAGTTCCCTCCACATTAGGTGCAGTATAGTTCCCCCACATTAGGTGCAGTATAGTTCCCCCACATTAGGTGCAGTATAGTTCCCCACATTAGGTGCAGTATAGTTCCCCACATTAGGTGCAGTATAGTTCCCTCCACATTAGGTGCAGTATAGTTCCCTCCACATTAGGTGCAGTATAGTTCTCCCCACATTAGGTGCAGTATAGTTCTCCCCACATTAGGTGCAGTATAGTTCCCCCACATTAGGTGCAGTATAGTTCCCCCACATTAGGTGCAGTATAGTTCTCCCCACATTAGGTGCAGTATAGTTCCCCACATTAGGTGCAGTATAGCTCTCCACATTAGGTGCAGTATAGTTCTCCACATTAGGCTATAGTTCCCTCCACATTAGGTGCAGTATAGTTCCCCACATTAGGTGCAGTATAGTTCTCCCCACATTAGGTGCAGTATAGTTCTCCCCACATTAGGTGCAGTATAGTTCCCCACATTAGGTGCAGTATAGTTCCCCACATTAGGTGCAGTATAGTTCCCCCCACATTAGGTGCAGTATAGTTCCCTCCACATTAGGTGCAGTATAGTTCTCCCCACATTAGGTGCAGTATAGTTCTCCCCACATTAGGTGCAGTATAGTTCCCCCACATTAGGTGCAGTATAGTTCCCCCACATTAGGTGCAGTATAGTTCCCCACATTAGGTGCAGTATAGTCCCACACATTGGTGCAGTATAGTCCCCAGGCCCGTCGCTACCGGACCGGCAAACCAAGCAATTGCTTGGGGCCCCGAGCTGGCTGGGGGGCCCCGAGCAGAGCCGGTGCTTGCCCGTCCTGTAGCGACGGGACACTTCGGGGGGCCCGCACATTTCACCAAAATTACATTTTTGATGGGCGCGGGCCCCTTAAGAAACAAAGCAGGGCCGGCACCGGACAGGTCAGGGGATGATTGGAGTAGAGACGTCACGTGCCCCGCGCAGGCACGCACGTCTACGCCAATCACCTGACCTGTCCCTGCTTGCGTCCCCGCGGGAACCTCCAGCATCCTCCGTGCAGTGACAGGAGCAGCAGCAGACTCCCGCCTCTGCAACGATCCCCGGCAGGGTAAGTAAACTGGCGCGGGGGACCCGGGGGATTGTATGGTTGTCAGGGGACTGCAATGGTGATGAGAGGTGTTTGTGTGTGTGTGTGTGTGGGGGGGGGGTCATGAGAGATGCAGGAGGGGTGTTATGGGGGTCATGAGAGATGCAGGAGGGGTGTTATGGGGGTCATGAGAGATGCAGGAGGGGTGTTATGGGGGTCATGAGAGATGCAGGGGGGTGTTATGGGGATCATGAGAGATGCAGGGGGTGTTATGGGGGTCATGAGAGATGCAGGAGGGGTGTTATGGGGTCATGAGAGATGCAGTGGGGTGTTATGGGGGTCATGAGAGATGCAGGGGTGGTGTTATGGGGGTCATGAGAGATGCAGGAGGGGTGTTATGGGGGTCATGATAGATATAGGGAGTGTTATGGGGGTCATGAGAGATGCAGGGGGGTGTTATGGGGGTCATGAGAGATGCAGGGGGGTGTTATGGGGGTCATGAGAGATGCAGGGGGGTGTTATGGGGATCATGAGAGATGCAGGGGGTGTTATGGGGGTCATGAGAGATGCAGGAGGGGTGTTATGGGGGTCATGAGAGATGCAGGAGGGGTGTTATGGGGGTCATGAGAGATGCAGGGGGGTGTTATGGGGATCATGAGAGATGCAGGGGGTGTTATGGGGTCATGAGAGATGCAGTGGGGTGTTATGGGGGTCATGAGAGATGCAGGAGGGGTGTTATGGGGTCATGAGAGATGCAGTGGGGTGTTATGGGGGTCATGAGAGATGCAGGAGGGTGTTATGGGGGTCGTGAGAGATGCAGGAGGGTGTTATGGGGGTCGTGAGAGATGCAGGGGGGTGTTATGGGGGTCATGAGAGATGCAGGAGGGGTGTTATGGGGATCGTGAGAGATGCAGGAGGGGTGTTATGGGGGTCATGAGAGATGCAGGAGCGGTGTTATGGGGGTCATGAGAGATGCAGGAGGGGTGTTATGGGGGTCATGAGAGATGCAGGGGGGTGTTATGGGGGTCATGAGAGATGCAGGGGGGTGTTATGGGGATCATGAGAGATGCAGGGGGGTGTTATGGGGATCATGAGAGATGCAGGGGGTGTTATGGGGGTCATGAGAGATGCAGGAGAGGTGTTATGGGGGTCATGAGAGATGCAGTGGGGTGTTATGGGGGTCATGAGAGATGCAGGGGGGTGTTATGGGGGTCATGAGAGATGCAGGAGAGGTGTTATGGGGATCGTGAGAGATGCAGGAGGGTGTTATGGGGTCATGAGAGATGAAGGGGGGGTGTTATGGGGGTCATGAGAGATGCAGGGGGTGTTATGGGGGTCATGAGAGATGCAGGAGGGGTGTTATGGGGGTCATGAGAGATGCAGGAGGGGTGTTATGGGGATCATGAGAGATGCAGGAGGGGTGTTATGGGGATCATGAGAGATGCAGGAGGGGTGTTATGGGGGTCATGAGAGATGCAGGGGGGTGTTATGGGGGTCATGAGAGATGCAGGGGGTGTTATGGGGGTCATGAGAGATGCAGGAGGGGTGTTATGGGGGTCATGAGAGATGCAGGAGGGGTGTTATGGGGGTCATGAGAGATGCAGGAGGGGTGTTATGGGGGTCATGAGAGATGCAGGAGGGGTGTTATGGGGATCGTGAGAGATGCAGGGGGTGTTATGGGGGTCGTGAGAGATGCAGGGGGGTGTTATGGGGGTCATGAGAGATGCAGGGGGGTGTTATGGGGGTCGTGAGAGATGCAGGGGGGTGTTATGGGGATCATGAGAGATGCAGTGGAGTGTTATGGGGGTCATGAGAGATGCAGTGGAGTGTTATGGGGGTCATGAGAGATGCAGGGGGTGTTATGGGGGTCATGAGAGATGCAGGAGGGGTGTTATGGGGGTCATGAGAGATGCAGGAGGGGTGTTATGGGGGTCATGAGAGATGCAGGAGGGGTGTTATGGGGGTCATGAGAGATGCAGGAGGGGTGTTATGGGGGTCATGAGAGATGCAGGAGGGGTGTTATGGGGGTCATGAGAGATGCAGGAGGGGTGTTATGGGGTTCATGAGAGATGCAGGGGGGTGTTATGGGGGTCATGAGAGATGCAGGGGGTGTTATGGGGGTCATGAGAGATGCAGGGGGTGTTATGGGGGTCATGAGAGATGCAGGGGGTGTTATGGGGGTCATGAGAGATGCAGGGGGTGTTATGGGGGTCATGAGAGATGCAGGGGGGTGTTATGGGGGTCATGAGAGATGCAGGGGGTGTTATGGGGGTCATGAGAGATGCAGGGGAGTGTTATGGGGATCATGAGAGATGCAGTGGGGTGTTATGGGGGTCATGAGAGATGCAGGGGGGTGTTATGGGGGTCATGAGAGATGCAGTGGGGTGTTATGGGGGTCATGAGAGATGCAGGAGGGGTGTTATGGGGGTCATGAGAGATGCAGGGGGGTGTTATGGGGGTCATGAGAGGTGCCCCCCCCCCTGCACCTCTCCTCATCCCCCCCCCCCGGTTATAATAGTGATGAGGAGAGGTGGGGGGGGGGGGGGGGAGTTATAGTAATAATGAGGAGAGGTATATGTATATATGATGTGTATGCATGTGTGGCAGTATTGTATTCAGTGGATGCAGTGTGGAGCAGCATTATATTCAGGGTACAGGGTGTGGCAGCATTATATTCAGGGGTACAGTGTGTGGCAGTATTATATTCAGGGGTACAGTGTGTGGAAGCATTATATTCAGGGTACAGTGTGTGGCAGTATTATTTTCAGGGTACAGTGTGTGGCAGTATTATTTTCAGGGTACAGTGTGTGGAAGCATTATATTCAGTGGATACAGTGTGGAGCAGCATTATATTCAGGGTACAGTGTGTGGCAGCATTATATTCAGGGTACAGTGTGTGGCAGAATTATAGTCAGGGTACAGTGTGAGGCAGCATTATATTCAGGGTACAGTGTGTGGCAGCATTATATTCAGGGTACAGTGTGTGGCAGAATTATAGTCAGGGTACAGTGTGTGGCAGCATTATAGTCAGGGTACAGTGTGTGGCAGCATTATAGTCAGGGTACAGTGTGTGGCAGTATTATATTCAAGGTACAGTGTGAGGCAGCATTATCTTCAGGGTACAGTGTGGGGCAGTATATTATTTAGAGTACACTTTCTGGCAAGGTTATAATGATTACTGTCTTCATGCAGAGGATGAGGATCTGCTGACAGTGAGGAGCCAATGATGCCTGGATGTCAGACTCTGCAGAGAAGATGGAGCTGGAGGAAGACCTGGTCTCTGGACCAGATGAAGAAGAAAAGATAACAGAGAAGATATCACTCAAGTCAGAAGACGTCACTCAGGTCACTATCATTGTGTATTCTCCTGACTGTCCCATCAGAGCTGTAGTCACTTGTAAGTTCTGCAGTGATGATGGGTAAAACTGTGTCCAATCTGTGGCTCTTCAGCTGTTACAAAACTACAACTCCCATTGCCAGAGGCTCTCCAGAATGATGGGAGTTTTAGCTTTCCAACAGCTGGAGAACCATTTTAACCGAGGTGATCGGTGGGGGTCTCAGCAGTCAAACCCCCACCAAAAAAATGGCCCGGGAGGGGGGGGGGTCTGGACAGCGGGTATGGGTAGGGAAGACTGCTGCACCTAATGTGGGGGGAAGACTGCCTACCTAATGTGGGGGGAAGACTGCCTACCTAATGTAGGGGGAACACTGCTGCACCTAATGTGCGTCGTATTGACGTTCGCTCATGTTGCGCTCCCAGAATTCAAGGGTCGGCGTTACTATGGAGGGGGGGGCCTCCATGTCCATTTTGCTTGGGGCCCCCAAATTCCTTCAAACGGCCCTGATAGTCCCCCACATTAGGTGCAGTATAGTTCCCCACATTAGGTGCAGTATAGTCCCACACATTGGTGCAGTATAGTCCCCCACATTAGGAGCAGTATAGCTCTCCACATTAGGTGCAGTATAGCTCTCCACATTAGGTGCAGTATAGCTCTCCACATTAGGTGCAGTATAGCTCTCCACATTAGGTGCAGTATAGTTCTCCACATTAGGTGCAGTATAGTTCTCCACATTAGGTGCAGTATAGTTCCCCCACATTAGGTTGGCAGTATAGTTCCCCCACATTAGGTTGGCAGTATAGTTCCCCCACATTAGGTTGGCAGTATAGTTCCCCCACATTAGGTTGTCAGTATAGTTCCCCACATTAGGTGCAGTATAATTCCCCACATTAGGTGCAGTATACAGTAGTTCCCCCACATGAGGTGCAGTATAATTCCCCACATTAGGTGCAGTATACAGTAGTTCCCCCACATTAGGTGCAGTATACAGTAGTTCCCCCACATTAGTTGCAGTATACAGTAGTTCCCCCGCATTAGGTGCAGTATAATTCCCCCCATTAGGTGCAGTATACAGTAGTTCCCCACATTAGGTGCAGTATACAGTAGTTCTCCCACATTAGGTGCAGTATACAGTAGTTCCCCCACATTAGGTGCAGTGTAGTTCCCCCACATTAGGTGCAGTATAGTTCCCCACATTAGGTGCAGTATAGTTCCCCCACATTAGGTGCAGTATAGTTCCCCACATTAGGTGCAGTATAGTTCCCCCACATTAGGTGCAGTGTAGTTCCCCCACATTAGGTGCAGTGTAGTTCCCCCACATTAGGTGCAGTGTAGTTCCCCCACATTAGGTGCAGTATAGTTCCCCCACATTAGGTGCAGTATAGCTCTCCACATTAGGTGCAGTATAGTTCTCGACATTAGGTGCAGTATAGTTCTCCACATTAGGTGCACTATAGTTCCCCCACATTAGGTTGGCAGTATAGTTCCCCCACATTAGGTTGGCAGAATAGTTCCCCACATTAGGTGCAGAATAGTTCCCCACATTAGGTGCAGTATAGTCCCTCCACATTAGGTGCAGTATACAGTAGTTCCCCACATTAGGTGCAGTATACAGTAGTTCCCCACATTAGGTGCAGTATACAGTAGTTCCCCACATTAGGTGCAGTATACAGTAGTCCCCCCACATTAGGTGCAGTATACAGTAATCCCCCCACATTAGGTGCAGTATAAAGTAATCCCCCCACATTAGGTGCAGTATACAGTAGTCCCCCCACATTAGGTGCAGTATACAGTAGTCCCCCCAAATTAGGTGCAGTATTCAGTAGTTCCCCACATTAGGTGCAGTATACAGTAGTTCCCCACATTAGGTGCAGTATACAGTAGTCCCCCCACATTAGGTGCAGTATACAGTAATCCCCCCACATTAGGTGCAGTATACAGTAATCCCCCCACATTAGGTGCAGTATACAGTAGTTCCCCACATTAGGTGCAGTATACAGAAGTTCCCCCACATTAGGTGCAGTATACAGTAGTTCCCCCACATTAGGTGCAGTATAATTCCCCACATTAGGTGCAGTATACAGTAGTTCCCCCACATTAGGTGCAGTATACAGTAATTCCCCCGCATTAGGTGCAGTATAATTCCCCCCATTAGGTGCAGTATACAGTAGTTCACCACATTAGGTGCAGTATACAGTAGTTCCCCCACATTAGGTGCAGTATACAGTAGTTCCCCCACATTAGGTGCAGTATAGTTCCCCACATTAGGTACAGTATAGTTCCCCCACATTAGGTGCAGTATAGTTCCCCCACATTAGGTGCAGTGTAGTTCCCCCACATTAGGTGCAGTGTAGTTCCCCCACATTAGGTGCAGTGTAGTTCCCCCACATTAGGTGCAGTGTAGTTCCCCCACATTAGGTGCAGTGTAGTTCCCCCACATTAGGTGCAGTGTAGTTCCCCCACATTAGGTGCAGTGTAGTTCCCCCACATTAGGTGCAGTGTAGTTCCCCCACATTAGGTGCAGTGTAGTTCCCCCACATTAGGTGCAGTGTAGTTCCCCCACATTAGGTGCAGTGTAGTTCCCCCACATTAGGTGCAGTGTAGTTCCCCCACATTAGGTGCAGTGTAGTTCCCCCACATTAGGTGCAGTGTAGTTCCCCCACATTAGGTGCAGTGTAGTTCCCCCACATTAGGTGCAGTGTAGTTCCCCCACATTAGGTGCAGTGTAGTTCCCCCACATTAGGTGCAGTGTAGTTCCCCCACATTAGGTGCAGTGTAGTTCCCCCACATTAGGTGCAGTGTAGTTCCCCCACATTAGGTGCAGTGTAGTTCCCCCACATTAGGTGCAGTGTAGTTCCCCCACATTAGGTGCAGTGTAGTTCCCCCACATTAGGTGCAGTGTAGTTCCCCCACATTAGGTGCAGTGTAGTTCCCCCACATTAGGTGCAGTGTAGTTCCCCCACATTAGGTGCAGTGTAGTTCCCCCACATTAGGTGCAGTGTAGTTCCCCCACATTAGGTGCAGTGTAGTTCCCCCACATTAGGTGCAGTATAGTTCCCCCACATTAGGTTGGCAGTATAGTTCCCCCACATTAGGTTGGCAGTATAGTTCCCCCACATTAGGTTGGCAGTATAGTTCCCCCACATTAGGTCGGCAGTATAGTTCCCCCACATTAGGTCGGCAGTATAGTTCCCCACATTAGGTCGGCAGTATAGTCTCCCACATTAGGTGCAGTATACAGTAGTCCCTCCACATTAGGTGCAGTATACAGTAGTTTCCCACATTAGGTGCAGTATACAATAGTCCCCCCACATTAGGTGGAGTATACAGTAGTTCCCCACATTAGGTGCAGTATACAGTAGTCCCCCCACATTAGGTGCAGTATACAGTAGTCCCCCCACATTAGGTGCAGTATACAGTAGTCCCCACCCACATTAGGTGCAGTATACAGTAGTCCCCCCACATTAGGTGCAGTATACAGTAGTTGCCCCACATTAGGTGCAGTATACAGTAGTCCTCCCACATTAGGTGCAGTATACAGTAGTCCTCCCACATTAGGTGCAGTATACAGTAGTTCCCCACATTAGGTGAAGTACAGTAGTTTCCCCACATTAGGTGCAGTATACAGTAGTTCCCCCACATTAGGTGCAGTATAGTTCCCCCACATTAGGTGCAGTATAGTTCCCTCACATTAGGTGCAGTATAATTCCCCACATTAGGTGCAGTATAGTTCCCCCACATTAGGTGCAGTATAATTCCCCACATTAGGTTCAGTATAGTTCCCCCACATTAGGTGCACTATAATTCCACCACATTTGGTGCAGTATAGATCCCCACATTAAGTGACTGCACTTAATGTGGGGGAACTATACTGCACCAAATGTGGTGGAATTATAGTGCAACTAATGTTCCCCTACAGACATACAGCCTTCAGCCATATACAATGTATGGCTGGAGGCTGTATGCCTGTTTACTGCCCCACTTGAGTATTCCGACCACCGCTCCTGGATCACGATCTACTGCTATGGCCTATGGGCCATCCCGGTCACGATCTACTGCTATGGCCTATGGGCCATCCCGGGAGCAGCGGTCGGAACACTGAAGATGACCGCAGGTCACTTACCATACCCGCACGTCCTCCTCACAGCTGCGCTCTGCTGTACTGTTGCTATGGGCGCACGCACGTGACGTCAGTGCCGTCACTGCGTGCGCTTCCTCCCAACGGCCCCAGCGTTTTTAAAGTTAACGCGGGGCCGCTATGAAGTAAACGGGGCATCCTTGTGGCCTGAAAAGATTTTTCGGGACACAGGGATGTCCCGAATGTGACGGGGCCCCCCTGCGGGCACGGGGCCCGGAGCTGATCACTGTTTTAAAGTTGCCCCCCTGCTAATCTTTAACAAGAAGCCAACGCTGCGGCCACTTTAAAACAGTTGCCCCCCCCCCTACTGAGCAGACGGCAGGACCCCTGGGGGATGGGGGCCCTAGGCAATTGCCTGGTTTGCCCCGCCATAACACCGGCCCTGCTTATAATGAAAAATGGCAGCAATGTTTTAAAAAGGCTATATGTGAAAATCCGGTATATTGATAGCAATATTAACAATAATGCCAGTATACAAGGAGAAAAATTATCACCATACATATTACCATGATACTGTTACTGACCAAATCCTGTATGTTGAGAGTAATATTACCAATAATACCAGTATACAAGGAGGAATATTATCCCCATACATATTACCATCATACTGTTACTAGCCAAATCCTGTATACTGAAACCAATATTACCAGTATACAAGGAGGAATATTATGCCCATACATATTACCGTCATACTGTTACTGACCAAATCCTGTGAATTGACATTGAAATTATCAATATCACTATACAAGGGACAAGTAATATCGCCACATCATGACCAGTATCACCGCAGAATGACTAATATCCCCGCACTGCTACTGAAAAAAATCCACTAGGCAGAGACCAAGGTTAACTCCATACAGTGATCATATACAGATAGATACCAACACTACAAAGGTGCCCCCCTTCCCTCTCCCCTTCTTAGCTAAGTAAATGTTCAGCCTTAATATATTAGGTAGGTAGGCAGGCTTCTTCCCACTTCTACCTCCATTCCACATTAGGCTGTATTCACCCCACGATTGTTACATACGGGACCGGATCCGATAGGGATATGTGAAAACCAGGCACTCCCGTATCTCAGCCGGACCCGGACCCCATCTCATCTCATTTGAATGAGCCGACCGGAGTCAAATAGTGACTCCGGTCGGCTTATTTTTGCCCCATATCCGGTTTTGTGACCAGACTTAAAACCGTGGTATACTACAGTTTTAAGTACGGTCACAAATCTGGATACGGGGCAAAACTGAGCCGACTGGAGTCATTATCTGACTCCGGTCGGCTCCTTCAAACGAGATGTGGTCCGGGTCCGGCTGAGATACGGGAGCGCCTGGTTTTCACATCTCCCAGCCAGATCTGGTTTGTAACAATTGTGGTGTGAATGCAGCCTTAGCTAGATATATCCCTCTCCACCCAGGGCAGAACTGGGGCTAAAAACCAACCCTGAAAAAATGATCATACCAGCCCCACAGCATTGTGTCATTGTGGCAGCCGCCGGCAGCAGGGAAGGGACAGGGAAGCCTGACATTTGATTTGCCAGGCCTCCATAAGAAAGCTATGTTGTGGCAGAAATGTGGTATTAACGCTTGGGGAAGACAGTATAAAAAAACCCTCTCTTCCTTGCTCTTGCGCTACCGCCAGAATCACGAAATTCAGTTCCCAGTGTCCAGCGCTTCTGGGTTAGGTGACGTTACACAGCTGCTCATTCAGTTATGGGCCGAAGCAATGTCCAGCCTCAGCCTCTGATTGGATGGCTAGTTATATGACGTCACCTGACCCGGAAGTGCCAGATACCAGGAACACAATTCCAGTAGTAGTGCAGAAGCCAGGAATGTAACTGTATAGGGACTAGGGCTACAAACTGTGGACTGCTAGTTGTTCCAAAAATGGTCTGGGCATGCTGGGAGTTGTAGTTTTGCTGGGAGTTTTAGTTAAGCAACAGCTGGAGGTCCACAGTTTGGAGACCATTGGCATAGGGAGAGATGCGTCACCCGCCCCGCTGGGACCAGCCCCAGGGACTCATTTCCGGGGTTTCAGCAGGATTTTCAATCTAAGATGACTCTGAATGACCGAGTGTCTCAGTGTTTTTCCTGGTGTCCTGGGATCGTGATGTCTGCACCAGTTTTATGCTGCCCGATGTTTAGGCAGAATAACTGATAAAACATTCCCCTTAACTGTAGTTATATATAAAACAATATTTATTATTTTTCATTAACTAACAACTTAAATTGCAATAAAAGAAAACCAAAGTGCCCTCTCTTACAAAGTAGTAACAGCAGGTCTTCTCAGTGGCGTCTCTAGGGGGGGGGGGGGCAGAGGGGGCCACGGCCCCCCCTACATCATGATTGGCCCCCCCTTGTGCCCCCCCTAGCAGCAGTAGGTCACTAGCAGCTCTCATGGCTATCAGGGGGTACAGCTAGTTCACCAGTAAGGGGCCCGAGCCCCCGCCCCCCCGGAGCCATCTTTTTTATATAAACCTTCAGCCTGTAGAGGAGTGTACAGAGGGGTTTAGAGGAGTGTACATGAGTGACAGATGGGTGTACATGGGTGACAGAGGGGTGTAGAGGAGTGTACATGGGTGACAGATGGGTGTACATGGGTGACAGAGGGGTATAGAGGAGTGTACATGGGTGACAGAGGGGTGTAGAGGAGTGTACATGGGTGACAGAGGGGTGTAGAGGAGTGTACATGGGTGACAGAGGGGTGTAGAGGAGTGTGCACCCTAAAGCACAAACTCATGCCGCACACGCGTGTGTGTGTTTATATAGATATATATATATATATATATATATATATATATATATATATATATATATATATATATATATATATATATATATATAAATATATAAATGTCGAAAAAAATGCAGCACTACTTTACCACAGTAGGCGGGTGCCAGCTCCTCAGGCTCGATCACAGCCAATTGATAACTTCAAAAATGGTGCGGCACTCCAAATATCCAAAAAATAACTATTTATTCCACATGTCAAACAGTGCGACGTTTCAGCCCCTCTTGCTTGCATGCACACATACATAAACAGACCTACACTCATATAAATATCAATACAAACAAAATGAAAAACTTTATTAAAACTTTTTTGGGGATTGGAGGCTTTTTTTTTAGATTGGAGGCTCCATTATACATACACTGTACAGCAATCATACCTCCATTATACATACACTGTACAGCAATCATACATCCATTATACATACACTGTACAGCAATCATACCTCCATTATACATACACTGTACAGCAATCATACCTCCATTATACATACACTGTACAGCAATCATACCTCCATTATACATACACTGTACAGCAATCATACATTCATTATACATACACTGTACAGCAATCATACCTCCATTATACATACACTGTACAGCAATCATACATTCAGTATACATACACTGTACAGCAATCATACCTCCATTATACATACACTGTACAGCAATCATACATCCATTATACATACACTGTACAGCAATCATACATCCATTATACATACACTGTACAGCAACCATACCTCCATTATACATACACTGTACAGCAATCATACCTCCATTATACATACACTGTACAGAAATCATACATTCATTATACATACACTGTACAGCAATCATACCTCCATTATACATACACTGTACAGCAATCATACATCCATTATACATACACTGTACAGCAATCATACATCCATTATACATACACTGTACAGCAACCATACCTCCATTATACATACACTGTACAGCAATCATACATTCATTATACATACACTGTACAGCAATCATACCTCCATTATACATACACTGTACAGCAATCATACATTCATTATACATACACTGTACAGCAATCATACATACATTATACATACACTGTACAGCAAGCATACCTCCATTATACACACACTGTACAGCAATCATACATTCAGTATACATACACTGTACAGCAATCATACATCCATTATACATACACTGTACAGCAAGCATACCTCCATTATACATACACTGTACAGCAAGCATACCTCCATTATACATACACTGTACAGCAATTATACCTCCATTATACATACACTGTACAGAAATCATACATTCATTATACATACACTGTACAGCAATCATACCTCCATTATACATACACTGTACAGCAATCATACATCCATTATACATACACTGTACAGCAATCATACCTCCATTATACATACACTGTACAGCAATCACACATTCATTATACATACACTGTACAGCAATCATACCTCCATTATACATACACTGTACAGCAATCATACATCCATTATACATACACTGTACAGCAAGCATACCTCCATTATACATACACTGTACAGCAATCATACATTCAGTATACATACACTGTACAGCAATCATACATCCATTATACATACACTGTACAGCAAGCATACCTCCATTATACATACACTGTACAGCAAGCATACCTCCATTATACATACACTGTACAGCAATCATACATCCATTATACATACACTGTACAGCAAGCATACCTCCATTATACATACACTGTACAGCAAGCATACATCCATTATACATACACTGTACAGCAATCATACATTCATTATACATACACTGTACAGCAATCGTACCTCTATTATACATACACTGTACAGCAATCGTACCTCTATTATACATACACTGTACAGCAATCATACATCCATTATACATACACTGTACAGCAATCATACATCCATAATGCATACACTGTACAGCAATCATACATCCATTATACATACACTGTACAGCAAGCATACCTCCATTATACATACACTGTACAGCAATCATACATTCATTATACATACACTGTACAGCAATCATACATCCATTATACATACACTGTACAGCAATCATACATCCATTATACATACACTGTACAGCAATCATACATCCATTATACATACACTGTACAGCAATCATAAATCCATTATACATACACTGTACAACAATCATACCTCCATTATACATACACTGTACAGCAAGCATACCTCCATTATACATACACTGTACAGCAATCATAAATCCATTATTCATACACTGTACAGCAATCATACATCCATTATACATACACTGTACAGCAATCATACATCCATTATACATACACTGTACAGCAAGCATACATTCATAATACATACACAGTGACTGTACAGCAATCATACATCCATTATACATACACTGTACAGCAATCATACATTCATTATACATACACTGTACAGCAATCATACATTCATTATACATACACTGTGTCTGTACAGCAATCATACATCCATTATACATACACTGTACAGCAAGCATACCTCCATCATACATACACTGTACAGCAATCATACATTCAGTATACATACACTGTACAGCAATCATACATTCATTATACATACACTGTACAGCAAGCATGCCTCCATTATACATACACTGTACAGCAAGCATACCTCCATTATACATACACTGTACAGCAATCATACATCCATTATACATACACTGTACAGCAAGCATACCTCCATTATACATACACTGTACAGCAATCATACATTCATTATACATACACTGTACAGCAATCATACATCCATTATACATACATCGTACAGCAATCATACATCCATTATACATACACTGTACAGCAATCATACATCCATTATACATACACTGTACAGCAAGCATACCTCCATTATACATACACTGTACAGCAATCATACATTCATTATACATACACTGTACAGCAATAATACATCCATTATACATACACTGTACAGCAATCATACATTCATTATACATACACTGTACAGCAATCATACATCCATTATACATACACTGTACAGCAAGCATACATCCATTATACATACACTGTACAGCAAGCATACCTCCATTATACATACACTGTACAGCAATCATACATCCATTATACATACACTGTACAGCAATCATACATTCATTATACATACACTGTACAGCAATCATACATCCATTATACATACACTGTACAGCAATCATACATCCATTATACATACACTGTACAGCAATCACACATCCATTATACATACACTGTACAGCAATCATACCTCCATTATACATACACTGTACAGCAAGCATACCTCCATTATACATACACTGTGCAGCAATCATACATCCATTATACATACACTGTACAGCAATCATACATCCATTATACATACACTGACTGTACAGCAATCATACATCCATTATACATACACTGTGACTGTATAGCAATCAAACATCCATTATACATACACTGTACAGCAAGCGTACCTCCATTATACATACACTGTGACTGTACAGCAATCATACATCCATTATACATACACTGTACAGCAAGCATACCTCCATTATACATACCCTGTGACTGTACAGCAATCATACATCCATTATACATACACTGTACAGCAATCATACATCCATTATACATACACTGTACAGCAAGCATACCTCCATTATACATACACTGTACAGCAATCATACCTCCATTATACATACACTGTACAGCAATCATACCTCCATTATACATACACTGTACAGCAATCATACCTCCATTATACATACACTGTACAGCAAGCATACCTCCATTATACATACACTGTACAGCAAGCATACCTCCATTATACATACACTGTGACTGTACAGCAATCATACATCCATCATACATACACTGTACAGCAAGCATACCTCCATTATACATAAACTGTACAGCAATCATACATCCATTATACATACACTGTGACTGTACAGCAATCATACATCCATTATACATACACTGTGACTGAACAGCAAGCATACCTCCATTATACATACACTGACTGTACAGCAATCATACATCCATTATACATACACTATACAGCAAGCATACCTCCATTATACATACACTGTACAGCAAGCATACCTCCATTATACATACACTGTACAGCAAGCATACCTCCATTATACATACACTGTATAGCAATCATACCTCCATTATACATACACTGTACAGCAAGCATACCTCTATTATACATACACTGTACAGCAATCATACCTCCATTATACATACACTGTGACTGTACAGCAATCATACATCCAATCCATTAATAATGGATTGGATGTATGATTGTTGTACAGTCACAGACACAGTGTATGTATAATGGATGTATGATTGCTGTACAGTGTATGTATAATGGACAGGGCTGTCTTTAATTTTGATTGGACCCTGGGCAAGCAATTTTTTTGGGGGGCCCCCCGGTCCCCCACCCCCATCCCACACACACTCGGGATCAGTACAGGATCAGTAATGTAATGTATGTACACAGTGACCTCACCAGCAGAATAGTGAGTACAGCTCTGGAGAGAAGGTGTGTTCTGCTGAGCTCCAGAGTTTCCCAGAGAAGCAGTGATTTTCTTCCACCCCTCCCCAGGTGTGTGGCAGACACCTGGGTAGGTTTTCCTGCTATGGAGCCCCGGGAAGCTGGGGCTTCATCTTGCACCCCCCCCCCCCCCCCCCCCCGTTCTCGGCTGGCGGGGTGTGCAAAGGAAAATGCAACAGCCAGTAGTCAGGATGGGGTGAGGAGATCCACCAGGGTCCACAGCCATGTGGGGCCCCCTCCCCGACCTCAGCTGGGAGCTGCAAAGCTTCCAGCAGAAGCTCATCCAGGCAGCGGAGTGGAAAGTCTGCATCATAGTTACATAGTTACAAAGTTACATAGTTAGTATGGTTGAAAAAAGACATACGTCCATCAAGTCCAACCAGGGGATTGAAGGGAAGGATGTAAGGGGATAAGGGAAAGGGATGTAGTTTTATAATTCTGCATAAGCTTTAATGTTATTTTGTTCCAGGAATGTATCTAACCCTGTTTTAAAGCTGTTAATTGTTCCTGCTGTGACCAGTTCCTGAGGTAGACCGTTCCATAAATTCACAGTCCTCACGGTAAAGAAGGCGTGCCGCCCCTTTAGACTAAACCTTTTCTTTTCCAGACGGAGGGAGTGCCCCCTCGTCCTTTGGGGGGGTTTAACCTGGAACAGTTTTTCTCCATATTTTTTGTATGGGCCATTAATATACTTATATACGTTTATCATATCCCCATATCCAGCCTGTTTCCTCAGAACCCCAGCAATGGGGGGTAAAGGGGCCCAAAGAATCCCTGGCCAGCTTTGGGTCCAAAATCCAGGCCAAGATGGCTCAGTATGAACAGCTCGGAAAACAACTAAGAGGCCTCAGAGAGGAGCTGAAGTTTGCAAGACTGTTGAGACCCAATTAGCTCCGAGCAGGCTATAACTACCCCTCCCCCTTACTACAATAATTAATTAAATAATAACTGACACAACAACAATTCAACTTTTCCGTGGGTGGGGATCGGCCACAGCTTTATTTATAAAATTACTTATATAAATAACAATTTAACTGTAACAAAGACACCGATTGGCTTCTTGCCAACCCGAGAGGTGCTGCCACACTATCCTGTGTGGAGGTCTACCCCGGGTTGACCCCGCTTTCACCGTCTTCTTACCGCCAAGCTGTGACTTACAATAAACAGAGATACAAAAAGGGAGGGAGGGAGGGCAAAACTCCGGGTCCTGGGCAGATTGAGGGGGGAAGGGAGGCACCACAGCTATAAATACCCAGGGGAGGGCCTTTGAAAGCCCGGGAAACTATTAGACCCCTGATTGGTGCACTCCTTCCCCCCCACCCATGGGACATACCACTATAGTTAGCAACAAGTTTTTACAGGCGGGGGAGGGGGCTAAAAAACATTGCCTGTATATTTCTTAACCCCTTAACTGCTCACCAGTCAGGGGGCAAGCTAGTTATGCACAGCTTGCCCCTCCAGACTGTTGAGACCCAATTAGCTCCGAGCTGGCTATAACTACCCCTCCCCCTTACTACAATAATTAATTAAATAATAACTGACACAACAACAATTCAACTTTTCCGTGGGTGGGGATCGGCCACAGCTTTATTTATAAAATTACTTATATAAATAACAATTTAACTGTAACAAAGACACCGATTGGCTTCTTGCCAACCCAAGAGGTGCTGCCACACTGTCCTGTGTGGAGGTCTACCCCGGGTTGACCCCGCTTTCACCGTCTTCACCGTCCACCCAAGAGATACTGGATAGCCAACACCTGGGGCCAACTCAGCCCCCCGAACACACCCAACACATTTCCTCTCCAGGAAAGTCGCCCAACACATTTCCTCTCCAGGAAAGTCGCCCAACACATTTCCTCTCCAGGAAATTCTCCCAACACATAACCTCTCCAGGAAATCCGAGGTACCTGCCGCCAGGTCCTATGTTTTTGCATTTTATTTTATTTTTTGTAATTTTTATTTTTTTTGTATTCACTAACTCTTGTGTGAACTCATTTCTCATTTCTCGCCCATACACCGAAGAGTGCCGCAGCACTCGCACCACCTTGCGGAAAGCCGCTCGCAAAACAAAAACACATGTGGGAAACATCAAACTGGGCGAAAATAGCAACGCAACAAGCAGATCGCCCGCGCCCCACGCGCTGCGCTACCCTCTCCGGAAACTGAGCCCTCTCCGCCGACACCGACACAAAAAGAGAGCGAATCCCAAACTCGCAACACCCCCTCCTACAAAGAGAAGCCAAAACCCAAAACAGACAATCGAGGGCGGGGAGCATAAAAGAAAAAGAGGTGGGGGGGGAGGCCCCCACCGCAGTCCAATCAACAATAGGACGACAACAGGAAAAAACAGTCATTCGTGGACCCTCATGCAGCACAAGCTGTGTGTCCCAGATCGCCTAAGCAATCTCGGACCGACGGACCTGAAAACGCACAAAATAGGCACCCAAAAAACACATCAGACACCCAAGTGTCATGGAAGGAGACGAGGAGAAAGAAAGTGCCCCATCCACCTAGCCCCGAAAAAAGCCAGCGCAAAACCTCGGATCAGAAAAAACGACGCAAAAGCGACAACCAAAAATCCGACCCACAGCCGCCACCAAGCGACCCAAAAACTGATAGGAAAAAATGGTCGCCGACAGCAAGGCCACCCGCTCACGGGCCCAGCCCCTAGGTATACACCAACATCCCACCAACCGCAAAGCAGAAAAGAAAAATCACCCCCCGCCATGCGGCAACCTCACCCCACTGGATCGCAGCACAGTGGGAAAGCACCCTTTTTTTTTTTTTTGCACTGAGTAGTAGGTGATTCACATGAACAGGTGAAGATACCCAGCGTCACATACTAAGAATGTTAATTGGATACATGCAGAATACAGCCCAAATCTCGAACGTCCTTGGATAGGAGACACAGCAGTTAACTTATTTTATCACAGCCTATCAAAACGAAATAGGAAGTCAAACAGCAGAACCTTGTAGGTACAAAAAACAAAACCCCTATCCACAGACACACTTGGAACCTTCGGGACCCTCCTTGACTGTAGACATCCCGGCCTCCACACCAACCCCAACTACTCGCAAGCGCCTCACCGTGAGTGCGACCAAGTCGCAGGAGCCACTAAAGCGGACCAAGAAATACACCAATCTCCACGATGACCCACAGGCCGAAAATGTAACCACAACTGTATCACTCAGTCCTACCCCGGGACCCGAACCCGAGGTGGTCTCCCATTCCACAGCCACATGAGCAAACCTTCCGACTCCACCCGAGGGAGCAACCTCCGGAACCACTGCCAGAGAACGGGACAAAGCGTCAACACCCAATACCGACCCCAGGGAGTACAGCCGCAAAATAAACCTTATCTCCAAACAGCGAAGCACTAGGTGCAACAAGCCGAGCGCAGGAAGAAAGCCGAAAGAAAGAAATAATAACAGTGACAACGCCCCAAATGTCAGACCGACAAAACGCCCCCGATCACTCAAATCACACCCAAAAAAGAAAAGCATCACCAAATTATAGCGCAATCAAGCACAGGGGCCACGCCAACCCACACAGTACCGTTACAATCCTAGAACATGAACTGCTGAAGCAAGCACCCAAAGTCCCACAACCAACACCAAAGGAAAAAGCACAAACAAAAAACCCAAGCATGGCAGAAACCCACTGACTACCAAGACACCCAGTAGTAAACCACCCTGCAGCACCACTGGAAAACCAAAACACCACACCAACAACCAACCAAACCAGCCACACCCGGGAACAGAGCGAGCTCTCCATGAGCTGCAACGGGGGACTGAAAGCAGGCCTGTCCACTGCATCACGCCTGAAAAAAACCCAACCAACCGGAACGTCAGCCCTTAGTGCACCAGGGGCACATATGCGGGGGCACAGATACCACACACCCTCGGCGGCCAGAGACAACCTGCAGGAAAAAACTCCGCCCTGAACCACATTCCACGTGGAACATTCAGTAAACCAGCAAGGACCGGAACCGGGGCACATAGCGAGCCCTGAAGAAACCAAAACAGAGAAAACGCAATTACTCCCTGACCATAGGAAAGCAGCAAACCAAGGCCAACAAGGCATGCGGAAGACATGCTAATCTCCTCAAAATCGTTCCAATTTTAACATACATGCTGCCGAAGCGAGCACAAAATATGGACGCTTCACAAATTTGCATGTCAGCCTTGCAGCAACAAACCACACCCCAACAAGTGTAGAGCACAGGAGAATCACCCTCCGGAATACCACCACGAACAGAAGAAACCACACAGGCAAGACAAACGGAGACACAAGCAAAACCTACCCCCAGAGACTCAAGCGAAACCTACCCTCCGCCACATCAGCCAAAGCACCCAGCACGACATACAGGAGTCCCATGCCTACATGAGATTGGGCGAAACAGGAAAAAACAGCAGACAAATATACTAGGACAATGGAGCAGCGGAGAGAGACTACAACTTAAGATGGAGAGATAAACCAAACAAAGGGGGAGAAAACCCAAAGAAACAAAACCGTGACTGGGTGGCAGCCACCGATTCAGGAAAAGGAACATGCCTACGGGAGCTAAGTCAGCAAAACCCCGGCCACCTAGAGCGTAAGGCCAAAAGACCACACACCCAAGCGCGCACCGCAGAAAATGATACCCTACCAAAGCACCCCGTCAAGAAGAGACGTACCCAACTCACAACCAGAGACCAACACAGATATACACCCATATCCGAGACCCAAACTCAACAAACACACGGGAACAAAAGGACGAACACTACACAGACGTAGCAATAAGCACACAAACCAGGGAAGGGGCAAAGCCCCACATCAGAAGACTCACCAATTCCAGAAAATGGAGAAGCACAACAGAGGGAGGAACCACTTCACCACCGCCGCAGGCGTGGGACAAGGCACGCTGGAGACCGCCGGGTCGCGGGCACTCGGCCGCCGCACGGAACGGCGCCGGAAACCACGCCGGGAAAACAGCAGTAGAGGACTCCGAGGGAGAACCCTGCGGGAAGAACCGAAACACCTACTCCCCGCAGGTGAACAGAAGGCCCAAAAAACACCGCCTGTGCCGCCCCCCAGGACCAGAGCGAGAGCGGCGACAAATACGTCTATGCCCCCATCCGGCCCCAGAGGGGGGAAGAGCAACACGAAATCAGGGGAGCACTCCCTACCCCTCCACGGGGGGCATTGGAGAGGCAGGAGGAAGGAGGACAGCAGTGGCAGCAGTGGGGGAAGGAGGGGGGTTGGGAACTCGGGGCAGAGAGGTGATGGGGAGGCGTGGGGGGGGCGCAATGGATGCAAGAACCATGGGGAGCACTGGAAGAGCACGAGGAAAAAGGGGGAGGGGCAGCAGCAGCAGTGGGCAGGGGGGGAGTGCTAGTGTGGTGGGGGTAAGGAGCCGGGCAATGGAGTGGGGACGGTATGAGTGCTCATATAGTTGGCGTTGTGATCTGAAGCTGTCCGCAGTACCATTGTCGTTTCGATCAGAGTTTGAGATCGCAGTTTTTCATATTTACGGTATAAAAAGGGGTCAAAAATACGCTATTTTGGACTGTGAAATTTATTTATTCAAGTAATATTACTTATTTATGTATTTTATTCATTAATTAATAAATTTGTAATGGTTTTTTTTTTTTTTTTTTTTTTTTATATTATACACGTACGCCATAGACGGAGCGCCTTAAATGACTATATTTATTAATTAATTTATTTATTTTTTTATACTACGGACATGTAGGCACGTGGCGATACCACACGTGTATGTTGTTGTAATATACAGTATTTTATGTATTATTATTTTATTTATAGATTTTAATTTTTTATCATTACTATTATGGTATTTTTCTTTTCTTTTCTTTTTCTTTTTTTTTTTTATTATTAATTTTTATTTTTTATTTTATTTTATGATGTGGAAAAGGGGGGTGATCAAACGTGTAAAATTGCAAGGGTTAAAAGATCTTTATTAACTTAACTATTCAAATACTTCAACAGTTTTTTTTGTTTTTTTGCAATGCTATAGCTCCCCTAGGAGCTATAACACTGCACACACTGAACCTGACACCGATCACTTGCCATGTAGTAACATGGCAATGATCGGTGTTATCAATGATTGATTGCTCAAGCCTGAATTTCAGGCTTGGAGCAATCAATTGAGGAGCGGACGCGCAGGAGGCAGGTGAGTGACCCTCCTGCTGCGTCCCAGCTGATCGGGACATCGCGATTTTATCGCGATGGTCCCAATCAGCCCGCTGAGCAGCCGGGATGCGTTCAATTACATTTTCAGACGCGGCGATGACTTTGATCGCCGCGTCTGAAAAGGTGATGCCGGACATCTGCCAGATCGGCGATGTCCGGCATTATCAGGGGTCCTGGTCGCTAATAGCAACTGGGACCCAACAGCTATAATGCGCGCTCACTATGTGAGCGCGGATTATAGCTGGGGACGCGCAAATGGACGTTAATAAACGTTCATTTGCGCAAACGTTAAAGGGGGTTAAAACAGCAGCAGCCACCCAGGGGCCGCCACCTCCAGAGCGGAGGGGACAAACAGGCGGGAGGGGGGTTATGGTAAGGACCGCAACAGGGGGGGGGAGGCAGACGAAGGGGACCGCAACAGGGGGGAAAAAAGAGACGGACGGGGCAAGTAGGTAATCAGAGCCTGCTCCAGGAGCACCCAGGAGAGAGGGATCAAAGTACAGGCAGGGGAGAGGGCAAAAGAACGGGACAGGGCTCAAAGGGATTACAGTGGGAAAGGAGGGCAGGACTGATAAGAGGTCCGCCAGCCTCCTGAACCCGCCAAGGGTGCAACAGGAGGGGAGGCCAGCTCAGCCACAAGGGAGCATGCCAGCCCTCACCCATCTGCTCCATCCAGGCCACAAATAAGGGGCAGACACATACCAGCCAGCAGTCAAAACTCCGGGTCCTGGGCAGATTGAGGGGGAAAGGGAGGCACCACAGCTATAAATACCCAGGGGAGGGCCCCTGAAAGCCCGGGAAACTATTAGACCCCTGATTGGTGCACTCCTTCCCCCCCACCCATGGGACATACCACTATAGTTAGCAACAAGTTTTTACAGGCGGGGGAGGGGGCTAAAAAACATTGCCTGTATATTTCTTAACCCCTTAACTGCTCACCAGTCAGGGGGCAAGCTAGTTATGCACAGCTTGCCCCTCCAGCTACCAAGCAAACAATGCAGCAAAGACCAAGAGGGCAGCATTTTCCACCAAGGTGAGAGCTCTGAAGAAACAGGTGGATGAGATTGTTAGGCTGAGATCGGACATTGTGGAGGGAGGTGGTATACTCAGCGAGAGACTTGTGAACAAGGATCGTTTCTCCAGCATGAAGGTCTCAGGACAAGTGAGTAACCAAGATGACTGCCAGAGTGAGGAGGAAGAGATGGAGGGAGGTGAGGAGGGGGATTAGAGTGAGGGGGATATGGATACTGGACCTGTGTGTACCACCACTACTGTTACCCCAGACCCCCCACTTACCCTCAGTGAGGACTATGTAAACCCGGCTCAGGTGGCCTTACCTCCCTCCAGTGAGGAGGATGATGATGATGATGACGGCAGTGACTGCAGTGATGGAAGCGGCTTGGCAGATGGGGGTCTCCTGCGGGCAATTGTTATGCAGGAGTCCCCCACCCGTCTGGAAAACTTTTCCTTCGGGGATGATTTGGGCCCAGAGGAGAAGGGAAAGAAGAAGAAGAAAGGAAAGGGCAAGAAGAGGAAGAAGACACAAGGAGTTAAGTTTGTCTTTTCTCCCTTCCAGCAGTCTGGGTCGGCTGAAAAGGGTGCTGGGTCCCCCAATCTGCCAGACCCCGTTTCTGTAGTGGAGCGGGGCCAGCATGGGGGATACAGTAGCGCACCCAAAATGGCCGCGGGTGCTATAGAAAAAAAAGGGCACCCTCCTGTGAGGGGGGAGGGTGTCCAGGCACCGGAAAATGGCGGCAGATTCACCCGTTCGGGGGGCGGTCCCCTGGTTGAAGTGGGCGGTACAGGTCCTGGCACCGCAGGGCACTCTCCTGTGAGGGGGGGGGGGGAGTGTCCGGGCGCTGGACCTTGTTGGTTCAGGGGGCGGTCCCCTAGGTGGCGTGGTTGATACTGGTTCTGGCGCCAGGGGGCACTCCGCTATAAAGTGGGAGGTTCCCTGCACATCAGCTGTAGCGGGAGTTAGTCCGGAGGGACAGTCTTTTTGTGAGGGGGAGTGGCCACCCATTTCAGAGGCGGAGCCTGTGTCTGCACCCAAAGACACAGGAAGAAAGAACTATGCAGCACCAATCCTGAAACCGGCAACCCTTAAACATGAAGCAAAAGACCCAGCCAGCCCAGTCTGTAACACTCCAAGGGAGAGTGAACGCAAGAGTGAAAGTGAAAGGAAAAATGTGAATAAAAATGGTAATGTGCAGAATGTGAGTTATAGTGGTGTGCATGGGAGGAGTTGTGGTAGCAGTGTTGATGAGGGGGGTGCAAGTAGTGTGCAAGAGGGGGGTGCAAGTAGTGTGCAAGAGAGGGGTGCAAGTAGTGTGCAAGAGAGGGGTGCTAGAGGAGTGCAAGAGAGGGGTGCAAGTGTAGTCCAAGAGAGGGGTGCTAGTGAAATACAGGTGAGGAGTGGTAGTGGAATGACAGAGAGAGGTGTTATGGCTGTTAAGAATAAGGGTCCAGGTTTGGCCTCTGGGTCAGTTCCTGGTTCGACTGCCCCCCCGGTAGTGGCTGCTTCTCAGAGAAGCTATGCCAGCGTCACTGCCGGGGGATCAGGGGGATCCCCATCTCCGTCTGGCTCTGGGGGTCACTTGCAACAGCGCCTCCTGGAGGCTCTACGTAGGGGAGACAGGTCAATCCATGTAGAGGGGAGGGGTGAGGTTGACCTGTCTTTTTGGATAGAAAGACATGGCTTAGGCGCCTTCCGAGAACAAAACGGGGAGGTGGTCTGGTCCCTCCCGACATCCGGCCAGGAAAGTGGCCGTAGGAATGTGGTCCGTTTAGTGTGGAGGGGCGAAGATGCGCGTCCGCCTCGGGGTAAGGTGGTTGAGCTCCTCCTCCGGATGGAATTCAGGGCAAGTGACATCTTTGCCCTGATCCACCCCTATGGTACTTCCGAGTTTGACATCAGCTTTGTTCGGCCAGAGGGTCTGGAACTTTTCTGGTCGAATTATGAGGTGGTGAAAAGCGAGCCCGGCTGGCGGGATTTCGCCGTAAAGGCGATATCCCGTCAGAATCTGGCCAAGAAAGTGACCGTTTTGACACGTAACGAGTCACTATCTTGCTATGACATTATGACCTGGCTTAGCCGATATGGGGATGTGACGGACATGCCAAAAAAGAACTATGACGAACATGGGATCTGGTCTGGGGCCTGGACGTTTTCCGTCAAACTGAAGCGTTCGGGGAGCACTGTTGCCCACATCCCATCAGCTGCTTTTCTTGGGAGAGACAGAATCCAAGTTTTCTACCAGGGGCAGCCCAAGGTCTGTCACAGGTGTGGCAGCCCCACTCACTTTAGCGCAGCCTGTACCGTGCAGGTCTGTGCACTGTGCGGTGGGGTAGGTCATCTTGCCGCATCCTGTAGGCAGATCAGGTGTCATCTGTGTGGTGTCTTAGGACACCCTTTCAGCCGTTGTCCTAGCGCCTTTGCCCGTGCGACGGTCACCTTGGCTGGGGAGAGCAGTAACGTTGCCTCAGCTGGGGAGGGCACGGGTGCGGGTGAAGGTGCAACAGGGTCAGTGAAGAGGAAAAGTCCCGCCAGGCTGAGGCGGGAGGCTAATCGGAGAAGGAGCAGGGAACTGGAGAGTTCCCATGTGGCAGGGGTAGCTTCTGGCCCTGCTCCTGAGGTTAGTCCTGAAACTGCTGAGACCCTGGGGGAGAATGTGCTGGAAGAGGAAATGGGGAGAATCTGTAAAGAAGAGGGCAGCAAGGCCGATCTTTCCGATTCCTCCCACTGTGAAAGTGTGGATGAGGAGGGTGAAGAGAGGCCAAAAAAGAAGGGCAGTAAAGGGAGAAAGAAGAGGTCGGAGCCCTCTAGTCCCCGTGCTGCGGACCAGGTCCCAAGCGGAAGCTTACCTGCCCCCCCTCTGATTGATCTGTCTAACCGGTACTCTGTCCTTGAAGACATCTCCTCCCCCTCCTTGAAGGGGGGGGGTCAGGGATGGGGTGCCTGAAGTGGGGGAGCCTCCAGGGGGAACTGGGCCCTGTCCTGATGGGGCAATTTCCGCAGGGGATGGGGCCAAATCGGAGCCAGGCGGAGATGGGGATTATAAAATGGACCAGTCAGAATCAAAAAAACGGTCCAAAGACAAGGAAGCCTCCTCATCTGGGGATGAGGGGGTAAAGAAGAAACAAAAATGAGGGGGTTAGGGCCGTCTATCTCAATCACCCATGATGGCGGCACTCACCCCATTGACACTGGCATCTATTAACTGTGCCAGTATAAAGTCTGATACGGCTAGATTCGCAGCCTTTGATTTTCTCGGCCGTGTTGAAGCCGATATTTTGTATCTGCAGGAGACCAGGTTGTCAGATCTTGCCTCTCTGGTAAAAGCCAGGAGAGAGTGGAGGCGTGGCCCCTCCCACTGGTCTCTTGCGGCTGAGCCGTATAGTGGGGTGGCGGTCCTTTTTACCGCTCCTGTTGAATGCAGACGGGTTATTGAGTTAGAAATGGGGAGGTGCCTGATCTTAGATGTCCTCATGAAGGGGCAAGAGCTCCGGCTTATTAACATCTACGCCCCACAAACCAAGTGGGGCCGCAAAGATCTCTTTATGAGGATTAAGCCCTTTCTTTTTACAAGCCGACAGGTGATCTTTGGAGGGGATTTCAATACTGTCAAAAGGTCCCAAGATAGGAGAGGCTCCAATGATCGGTTGGCTTATGATAGCATAGCTCTCAATAGCATAGTTAGGGTAGCTCGCCTAGAGGACGCCCACATCCGGAGCCCCTCAGGCCACGCGGGTTTCACCTATCATCGAGGTAGCTGCAGGTCTAGAATAGACAGGTTTTATTTGAAGGAGGAAGCTGTCTCTTCTGCAGTGTCCGTGGTTGAGGTGGAGTTCTCCGATCACTGTATGATTTTGTTTTCCCTGAATGTTTCAGAGACCCCTCGGATGGGTAAAGGTTATTGGAAGCTGAATTCGTCCCTCCTGGAGGAAGCAGAGGTAAGACAGTCCTTTGAGGATTTTCTTCAGAGTCAGGTACCTTTACTGGGCCTATGTAGTAGTAAGTCAGAGTGGTGGGAGATATTCAAGAAGCGGGTTGCGGGGTTCTTCCGCCAGCTCTCGAGCCTCAGGTCCCTGAATAGGTATCGCCTGTATCAGGGACTGAGGAGGAAACTCGAGCTTCTCGTCTCGACTGGAGGTAGCCGGGAGGATATCTCCAGAGTGAAGTCCTTGCTGATGAGGTGTCAGTACGATAGGCACGCATCTTTGGTTTTTGAGAGGGATTTCGGGAAGTACCGCTCGCCCGACCCTTACAGAAACTGTAAGATGTCAGTGAGTAGTAAAGTCATTTCAGGACTGATTGATAGTACAGGATCTCTGAATCGGTCCAGATCAGGGATCTTGGAGGTCGTCAGATCCTTCTACTCGCATCTCTTGGGAAGGAAGGATCTAGATCGAGACGGGATGTCGGCTTTCCTGGCTGAAACCATTCCTGAGCCAGGGGTAGACCCCTCTCTTGATGTTTTGGCAAAAAAAATCAGGGAAGAGGAAGTGAGACTGGCGATTGAGGGGCTTGCCCCCAAAAAGTCACCAGGTCCGGATGGCTTAACATCCGAGTGGTACAAGACCTTTAAGGAGTCTTTAGCTCCCCTCTTGACTGAGGTATTCAATGAGTGTCTCTCCTCGGGCACTCTGCCGAAGTCAATGAGGAGGTCAGCCCTGATTCTTCTCTCAAAGGGTAAAGATCCCAGCCATATTGAGAATTGGAGGCCCATAGCTCTTCTCAATACGGACAGGAAGCTTCTGGCAGAGATACTGTTTAATCGGCTGGTGAAGTTTGCACCCCGGCTCCTTTCGGGGGCCCAGCACTGCTCTGTTCCAGGCCAAAGCACCTTAAGTGCTGTTCTCGGTGTCCGGGAGGCAGTGGAGCGGAGTAGTGCAGGTCTCTGGAAGGGGTACTTGCTGTCCCTGGATCAGGCCAAAGCATTTGATCGGGTGAACCACGAGTACCTCTGGTCCGTCCTCCTGAGATATGGCTTACCGTGTGCTTTTATTAATTGGCTTAAGACCTTATATGCAGGGGCAGAGAGTTTCCCGCTGGTGAACGGGTGGTCTGGCCGCTCTTTTGAGGTGGGGTCCGGAGTCCGTCAGGGTTGTCCTTTGAGCCCGCTTTTATACGTGTTCGCAATTGATCCCTACGTCCGGAGGGTAGATTGTGGGCCGTTGGCGGGAGTCGGGATGAGTCTGGCGGAACTGGATGTCGCCCAGAGAGTGGTGGCGTACGCTGATGATGTCACCATTTTCGTTTCCTCGAGAGAGGAGGTCGATGTGGTGATGTCGGAGGTGGAACGCTACTCGGAGGCATCCGGGTCTAAGATCAACCGGGATAAGTGTGAAAGTCTCTGGCTGGGAGGGGGAGATCCCACTTTTGATCTCCCGGACACCCTCCCAGGGCCCCAAGACTCAGCAAAAATTCAGGGCTTCACATTCGGCCAGGATGATTATCCCACCAAAAACTGGGATGGTAAGCTACAGGATGCCACTCATAGGGTGGATCAGTGGAAGGGTTGGTCTATGACCCTCAGGGAAAGGGTACACCTGATCAAATCGTATCCTGCTCCCCTTGTTTATCTATCTTGGCAGTGTATGTATCTTGCCAGATGCCTACTACACTAGGATCTACAGCCTGTTTTTCCAACTGTTATGGGGGAACAGGATGAACCTAGTCAAGAGAGAGGTTCCGTACCGCACAAGGAGACTAGGGGGTTTATCTATGGTAAACCCTGTGGTGTTCTTAACAAACACCTTCTTGAAAGCTAACATTTCAAACCTCTGGTCAGAGAGGGCTCCTCCGTGGGTACTCTCCTGCAGGGAATGGTTTTGGCCTTTCTTCCAGGAATGGGAGACAGGAGGGCAAGTGAAGGACCTCCGTACGCCCCATGGGCATCTTCCGGCTTACGCTACCCCGACTCTGAAGGCGATACGTCGGTGGGGTCTGGGAGTGTGGGAGATCAGGACCCAGTCAAGGCAGTTCCTTGACAAACGGGTTCTGTTGACCCACTTCCAGAAGCCTCTGGCGCTCAGGGACTGCACAGGTCGGGATCTGAGGGTGGGGTTGTATCTCTTAAATATGAAAAGGATCCCCCAGAAGTTTTGGGACTTGGCCTGGCGCTGCTTTCAGGGGAAGCTATATGTGAGGGACAATTTGAAGTGCAGGAGATCTGATGACCGGGGATGTCCCCGAGAAGAGTGCGGGGACATGCTGGAAAGCATGGACCATTTCCTGCTTCATTGTCCCTTTAATATAAGGGTCTACAACCGGGTGGGCGCTTCCATCGGCTGGAGTCAACTAGGGTCAGTTTATCTTTAGGGATAATGGTAGGGTGAGAGGTAGGGTGCAGTTAGGGAAAGAATATACATTTTGTATGTATCAGGATTGCCTTCCTTCTTCCTGGTGGTGGGCTAATGCATGTGCACCCTAGCTTTTTGTTTTGTTTTCAGATGCTATGGTTATGAAGGGCTTACAGGCACCGAACTTGGGCCTAAAGTGGGTTGTATTGTTTGCTTATGTATGTTAAAGCTGGTAATGGTTAAGTTGGTTGGGAGGAGTTCTAGGTTGGGAGGGTATATTTGTGGGTGGTGGTGGTCTTTTCTTTTGGTGGACCTGGCATGGGTCAGTTGTGGACTGGACATTGAGGACTATGAACTGTATGGAAAAAACTCTGACCCATGTACAGGAGGGCGGGTGGTGTGGGTGAAGGGTCAGTTTACTGTAGAATGTTCTTTTATATTTGTAGGTGTGTTTTATGTTTATTTACAGGTGTATATAGTTTGTGTATAGTATTGTACATAGTAGTGTATATAGTTAGTTATGTATATAGTATGTATAATGTTATGTTATAAAAAAAAATTTTTTTTTTTTTTTTTTTTTTTTAAGTATATAGTATTTATAGTAGAGATAGACATGGCAGTCGAACCAGTTTTGTTTTTGTAGTAATGTTTCTTTAGTATCCCGTTGTGGATTTATTTTCTTTGGTTTATATATGTAGTATGTAGTAAAGATGTGTGTAAGCATGTGTGTATTGTGTTTTCTGTGATATTTTCCCGAGTTTGGGTATTTTGAGTTGAATTTAATTTATTTATTTATTTATTTTTGGTTTCTTGGTTAAATGTAGTTAATATATGGATATATATGTGTGCATGTGTGAGTGTGGTATAGTGTTGTTATTATTATTATAATTATTATTATTATTTTAAAAAAAAAACATGGTGTGCAGTGTGAGTGCTTGTTGTGTTTTCTATTTGTAATGTATGATTTTTCCCGAGTTTGGGTGTTTTGAGTTAAAGCGAAATAGTGCTATATTTATGTTTCTTATGAGTGTGTTGTTTGGCTATGAAAGGTGTAGTTATAATATTTCTAGTTCTAGTAGGAAAGCTGGGCTAGCCGGTTAGGCAGGATTTTTGTTCTTTTATTTAAATGTAAAGTTTGGGTTTATGTTATTTCATGTTGTTGTTTTCCGTTATGGCAAAGTTGTGCTGGTTTATGTTTTGTTATGATTTGTATTTTTCTAATAAAAGATTTACAGGATATAACTCAGGATCAGTACAGGATAAGTAATGTATGTACACAGTGACCTCACCAGCAGAATAGTGAGTACAGCTCTTTAGAATAATACAGGATATAACTCAGGATCAGTACAGGATAAGTAATGTAATATATGTACATAGTGACCTCACCAGCAGAATAGTGAGTACAGCTCTTTAGAATAATACAGGATATAACTCAGGATCAGTACAGGATACGTACGGGGGAGGGGATTATCAGATTATGCAAGTGAGGGGAGGATACCCCCGGCGGTGGGTCCCTTGCTGCGGCCTTGATCCTGGAAGCGGCCGTGTGGGGACTGAGAGGAGCGGGAGACTCTCTATGCTCCGCTCTTCTCTATGATGCCGCCCGTGACGTTGCACCACACGTCACGTCACGTGACCATCTCCCAGACAGCCATTGCGGTACTGGCTGCCTGGGAATGAGTGACGGCGGCGGCGAACATAAAAAGGTAGCGTGCGGCGCAAACCCGCCCCCCCGCCCACTCCTACTAACATTTTGGCCGGGCCCCTGACGCCTGGCCCGCCAGCCTTTATCAGCTTTATGGGGCAAAAGGGGAGAGCTGCTTTTGGGCCCCCAGGAATTACAGGGCCCGGTGCAGCTGCCCCTTTTGCTCCACACCCGGCACACCCTGTGCGCACGCCTATGAGTGTACATGGGTGACAGAGGGGTGTAGAGGAGTGTACATGAGTGACAGAGGGGTGTAGAGGAGTGTACATGGGTGACAGAGGGGTATAGAGGAGTGTACATGGGTGACAGATGGGTGTACATGGGTGACAGAGGGTTGTAGAGAAGTGTAAATGGGTGACAGGGGTGTAGAGAGGTGTACAAGGGTGATAGATGGGTGTAGAAGAGTGAACATGGGTGACGGGGGCATAGGGGTGACAGAGGGGTGGACAGGGGGTGGACATGGGTGACAGGAGGGTGGAGAGGGGAGACAGGGGGTCAGAGGGGTGGACAAGGGGGTAATAGAGGGACAGGAGTGACAGAGGGGTGGACTGGGGTAACAAAGGGACAGATGGGTGAACAGGAGGGTGGACATGGGTGACAGAGTGGGGGTGGACATGGGTGACGGGGGGTGGACATGGGTGACGGGGAGGATTACATGGGTGACGGGGGAGGGATTACATGGGTGACGGGGGAGGGATTACATGGGTGACGGGGGAGGGATTACATGGGTGACGGGGGAGGGATTACATGGGTGACAGGGAGGGTGGACATGGGTGACAGGGAGGGTGGACATGGGTGACAGGGAGGGTGGACATGGGTGACAGGGAGGGTGGACATGGGTGACAGGGGCGTTGGACATGGGTGACAGGGAGGGATTACATGGGTGACAGGGAGGGATTACATGGGTGACAGGGAGGGATTACATGGGTGACAGGGAGGGATTACATGGGTGACAGGGAGGGATTACATGGGTGACAGGGAGGGATTACATGGGTGACAGGGAGGGATTACATGGGTGACAGGGAGGGATTACATGGGTGACAGGGAGGGATTACATGGGTGACAGGGAGGGGTGGACATGGGTGACTGAGGGGTGGACATGGGTGACTGAGGGGGTGGACATGGGTGACAGGGGGGGTGGACATGGGTGACAGAGGGGTGTACATGGGTGACAGGTGTGTAGAGGAGTGTACATGGGTGGCAGAGGGGTACAGAGGAGTGTACATGGGTGACAGATGGGTGTACATGGGTGACAGAGGGTTGTAGAGAAGTGTAAATGGGTGTCAGAGGGGTGTAGAGAGGTGTACAAGGGTGATAGATGGGTGTAGAAGAGTGAACATGGGTGACGGGGGCATAGGGGTGACAGAGGGGTGGACAGGGGGTGGACATGGGTGACAGGAGGGTGGAGAGGGGAGACAGGGGGTCAGAGGGGTGGACAAGGGGGTAAAAGAGGGACAGGAGTGACAGAGAAGGGTGGACTGGGGTAACAAAGGGACAGATGGGTGAACAGGAGGGTGGACATGGGTGACAGAGTGGGGGTGGACATGGTTGACAGGGGGTGGACATGGGTGACGGGGGGGATTACATGGGTGACGGGGGGGATTACATGGGTGACGGGGGAGGGATTACATGGGTGACGGGGGAGGGATTACATGGGTGACAGGGAGGGATGACATGGGTGACAGGGAGGGTGGACATGGGTGACAGGGAGGGTGGACATGGGTGACAGGGAGGGTGGACATGGGTGACAGGGAGGAAGGACATGGGTGACAGGGGGGGTGGACATGGGTGATAGGGGGGGTGGACATGGGTGACAGGGGGGGTGGATATGGGTGACAGGGGGGGTGGACATGGGTGACAGGGGGGTGGACATGGGTGACAGGGAGGGATAACATGGGTGACGGGGAGGGATTATATGGGTGACAGGGAGGGATTACATGGGTGACAGGGAGGGATTACATGGGTGACTGAGGGGGTGGACATGGGTGACTGAGGGGGTGGACATGGGTGACAGGGAGGGATTACATGGGTGACAGGGAGGGATTACATGGGTGACGGGGGGGTGGACATGGGTGACTGGGGGGGTGGACATGGGTGACTGGGGGGGTGGACATGGGTGACTGGGGGGGTGGATATGGGTGACAGGGAGGGTGGACATGGGTGACAAGGAGGGTGGAAATGGGTGACAGGGAGGGTGGAAATGGGTGACAGGGGGGGTGGACATGGGTGACAGGGGGGGTGGACATGGGTGACTGGGGGGGTGGACATGGGTGACTTGGGGGGTGGACATGGGTGACTGGGGGGGTGCACATGGGTGACTGGAGGGTGGACATGGGTGACAGGGAGGGTGGACATGGATGACAGGGGGGGATTACATGGGTGACATGGAGGGATTACATGGGTGACAGGGAGGGATTACATGGGTGATAGAGATGGACAGGGAGGTAAACAAGGCAGATATGGCTGACAGGGGGGGTGGACATGGGTGATAGAGATGGACAGGGAGGTAAACAAGGCAGACGTGGCTGACAGGGGGGGTGGACATGAGTGACGGGGTCGGGGGGGAGGGGTAGAGTGTGGACCTGGGTGACGGTGGGGGGATTTAGACAGGGTTGAGAAGGTGAACAGAGGGGTGGAAAGGGTACGGTACCTTAAGCAAGCCGGCCCGCACAGCTTGCAGTTCCACAGGAGGCACGGGAGTACGGCGCTGGTGCAGCTCGTTCCGCCCCAGGGCACCATATCCGGCTCACTGCGCCGCAAGGGAGAGGGGGACGGAGGGGGACACAGGAGACGGAGAGTGAAGGAGGGGGATGCGGGGGACACAGGGAACAGATGGGGAAGGAGGGGAACACGGGTCACGCGGCAGACGCAGGGGACGGAGGGGAACACAGGAAACGCAGGAGATAGAGGGGGACGCTGTGTGCGCAGTGCGCACGCAGACTTCCCTTCCCCCCTGCGCCGTCAGGCCGGGGCGGGACATTTAAAAAAAAATAATAGTAAAAAATAAAAAAAATCACGGCAAAATCCAGCGGCACCACGGGCAGTGCTGAACGGCACACACGTGTGCCGCGGCACCGCGGTTGGGAATCACTGCTATATACTGACCCCCATATATATGAATGTATACTATATACTGACCACATATATATGAATGTATACTATATACTGACCCCCGTATATATGAATGTATACTATATACTGACCCCCATATATGAATGTATATTATATACTGACCCCCATATATATGAATGTATACTATATACTGACCCCCATATATATGAATGTATATTATATACTGAAACCCCATATATATGAATGTATACTATATACTGACCCCCATATATATGAATGTATATTATATACTGACCACATATATATGAATGTATACTAAATACTGACCCCCGTATATATGAATGTATACTATATACTGACCCCCATATATGAATGTATATTATACACTGACCCCTATATATATGAATGTATACTATATACTGACCACATATATATGAATGTATACTATATACTGACCCCATATATATGAATGTATACTATATACTAACCCCCATATATGAATGTATACTATATACTGACCCCCATATATATGAATGTATACTTTATACTGACCCCATATATATGAATGTATACTATATACTGACCCCCATATATATGAATGTATACTATATACTGACCCCCATATATATGAATGTTTACTATATACTGACCACACATATGAATGTATACTATATACTGACCCCCATATATATGAATGTATACTATATACTGACCCCCATATATATGAATGTATACTATATACTGACCCCCATATATGAATGTATACTATATACTGACCACACATATGAATGTATACTATATACTGACCCCCATATATATGAATGTATACTATATACTGACCCCCATATATATGAATGTATACTATATACTGACCCCCATATATGAATGTATACTATATACTGACCCCCATATATATGAATGTATACTATATACTTACCCCCATATATATGAATGTATACTATATATTGACCACATATATGAATGTTTACTATATACTTAGCAACCAATCACATCGCTTCTTTCATTTTTGAATAGGCCTCTGAAAAATGAAAGAAGCAATTTGATTGGTTGCTATGGGCAACTCAGCAGCTTTTCCAGGAAAGTAAAGTTTAACCACAACACTGTAACACTGTCCACCCTGGGACTCGAACCAGTGACGGTTTCCCATCCCACTGTACTGCCGAGACGGTCCTGCTTATCTTACATGCAGTGAGATCCCCATAGACCACAATTAGCCTATTGGTTTTATTGGGCAAAAAATCACAGAGTTGATGCACTAGTCACAGTTCTCTATACCATTAATGAAGGGAGGGCTCAATATTCGCAAATTTGCGCATATGCGCACAAATTTTCACATATGCGCAAAAAAAGCGAATATTCGTAATAATGAATATATAGTGCTATATTTGCAATATTTGCAAATTCGCGAATATGCTATATTCGCGATTAAAATTTGAATTGCGAATATTCGTGAGCAACACTAGTCGCTGCAAATACAGTGAAGGAGTTTAAACATGCATGGGATAGGCATAAGGCTATCCTTCATATAAGATAGGGCCAGGGACTATTGATAGGATTCAGATTATTGGGCAGACTAGATGGGCCAATTGGTTCTTATCTGCCGACACATTCTATGTTTCTATACTGTATGGATATCAGAAAAATGGTTCCAAGCTCTTATTTCTTTATTAAATTCACTACTTTGGGGCAGGAAAGCACGAGAATGAAATATGTTTCTTTAACGTTAGCTGAGCACGATGGGGGTTGGGCACTTTTTTTTTTTTTTAGGTACTTTTTAGCACTAAAATTGCAGACTATTATGAGAAGGAGGGAAAATGTAGTCCTATTTTTTCTCTCTAAGGGTATGTTCACACTACGGAATTCCCGCGGAAATCCACGGGCGGAATTCCGCAAGCCGAATTCCACGGGCGGAACTCCGAGAGCCGAATTCCGCGGTGTGAACTTAACATTAATGTGAATGGGTTTCCGCGAGAGCCGTTCACACTGCGGAATTTCAGCGCCAATGAAATTGTTCCGCCCAAAGAAAGAACATGTTCATTCTTTGCACGGAAGTCCGCGAGCACTGCATAGCTGTCAATGGTGACGGCTCAGTGCCGCCCGGTCCTACCGCCACCGCCGGCTGCAAGTCTGAATCTTCGCTCACTGAATTCAGCGAGCGGAGATTCCATTCACACACTGTAGTGTGAACATACCCTAATGGGTCGTTATAAGGATATTTTTGAGATTTTGGAAGCTGGGATACTCACTACACCCATGCATATCTAGATAATTAAGTATGGGAGGAACTTAAAAAATGTTTAAAATCACATGGAGATTTGACTTTACTTCATTATGGTCGAATAAAGCACTTAAAGAATTCCTTAAAATTAAAGATTCACTCTTTTGGATGAAAAGGGGCTTATTTATGTAAATCAATTATACGCTTTAGGTCAAATAAAGTCGTTTGAAGAGATAGCCCATAAGTGTGTGGGGGGAAGACAATCAGAAACATTGTTTTTAACAAATAAGTAACACAGATCATAAACCAATAAAAGGAGAGATTGGAGATTTCAGGGATTCTATATATAAGAAAAGTTTAATTAGACTATTTCCTTATGCGAAGTTGCTGTCTCGGCATGCTGGGAGTTGTGGTTCTGCAGCGGTTGGGGGTTCACAGCTTGAAGACCACTGCTATAGAGGGTGCAAATGTATCTGAGCCCTGGAACTCAAATAATGTGAAATATGAGATGATCAAAATGGAGCCCCTGCACTAATTACTTGGGTTCTGAGGTCTGTAAGGTCCATAGTAAAAACATCAGGTTCTGTCTATAGCAGATACTAAATCATGGCAGCTCAAAGAAACAAGCAGTCATTCTGACATGTCACATGTGATGTCATAGACAGCTGGAGGCCTGACATCCCACTGACAGCCGCCCGAGCCTTCAGTCAGTTCCAGTGCGATTAGTGAGAATAGTGAGATTAGCGTCTTCTTCTTCTACTTGTCTGAAATGGAGCTAAAAGGACTGGGGTTCGTCCCCCTCCTGTTGGCGTTTTGGTGTGCGGCCTGGCTTGCCACCAGCTACATCATGACGGTCGTCCTCGGCCATGCAGCCTCGCCACTGATGAGCATCAGGTAAGATAAACAAGCACATGATTCTTATTTCATGGGTTGGGAGTGAGGAAATATCCATAATAACATTGGTTTCTTTTCCTTCACAGTGACGTGGGAAATGTCTTTCCCGAAAGCATATTATTCAGAATTGGATTCATAGGGATGTCCATTGGCACTTTGGTACTAACCTTTCTTATTTATAAGTATATGGTTATGCATACTGAAGAGTTCAGGGGTCATCAGGTCCTGATCCAGAGGATCCTGCTGGCCATTGTGTGGGCCTCCTGTTTTTCCACAGCTGTTATGCATGTATTGTCCCCCGAAGAATATCCCAGGATACACTTTGTCAGCACGATAATTTCCATTACATGTGAAGCCTTATACTACCTTGGGCAGTCCATCCAGATGTATAAATTACCAGGAGCAAAAAAAGTCATCCACCATAGTAGATGCACCTGCTGTGGCCTGACTTTTGTCTGTGTAGTTTTCTATTTTGGATAGGAAACATTAAAGGAATTATTCCATAATGATGAAGACTGGGACGAGATCCGTGAAATCCCCATCATAATCATCGAGTGGGTGATGCTTCTACTGATCCTGATAAACATCGTGACCTATTATTCCACCATGCAGAGGTTATTGTTGACCGTCTCCAGAAACAGCTGCACACTCTCTCTTAGAGTAAAAATTGATGACTTCGGGGTGTAGACCACCACGGGGGCCATCAAGTGGACTTCTGGGAGAGATACTGCACAGGACACGGAAAACATCTAAAGAAGAATAACTGGGGGACTACATATGGTGCCAGTAATCATGACACAATAATATGAGCTGGTGATATTACCTATACAAAAAAAAATAAAAAAAATAATAAAAAAATATTGGTGTGTGAAGTGTAATACCTAGTTAGAAAAACAGAATCAAATTCATCATTATAACCCCCCTCTGCATTACCCTGTTTATTATTTTTCAAGCAAGCACTTTGTTCTAATTCGTCCACTCTCTGGCGTGCTCCTTGTATAAGGGGTTTGGGATACCCTTTTTGTTTAAAACGATCCTCCAGGTTCTCTAGTTGTTGTAGGTATTTTTGTGTGGAAGAACAATTCCTTCGGATTCTTTTCATTTGACCTAATGGAATGTTCTTCTTCCATTATTTAAGATGGCAACTGTTAAAGTCGAGGTATCTGTTTGCATCCACCTCCTTAAAATAGTTGGCAGTATGCGAACAGCCATCCTGAATATAGATATTTAAATCCAGGAACTCACATTTTTTGGGGGGACTGATGCAGCGCTGCCTTTGGATATCTCTGGCTCTGCCATAGCGCTTTTTTTGAGGGGGCGTGTCGGCTGCCCCTTCGTCTGGTGGTCAACACTAGTGTTGCTCGCAAATATTCGCAATGCGCGAATTCGCGAATATTCGCCAATATAGCACTATATATTCGAAATTACGAATATTGTTTTTTTTTTTTTCACAATACACATCACAGTGATCATCCCTCTCTGCTTCCAGCTTGTGTGGTGTAAAGAAGGCTCTAATACTACTGTGTGAGACTGGCGTATGAATTTTCGCATATGGGAAAATTTGCTTATGCACATTTTCATTTATGCAAATTTTCGCATATGCAAAAATATTACGCGAATATTACGAATATGCGAATTTAGCGAATATATGACGAATATTTGTCCATATATACGCGAAATATCGCGAATTCGAATATGGCCTATGCTGCTCAACACTAGTCAACACGCGCTATCTGGCCAGCGAGCCAGGGCCCCGTACAGGAGATCACGGGGCCCCCCAGCAGTCGGACACCCCACAATCTGAAATGTATCCCCTATCCTTGGGATAGGGGATGTTTTTCAACACTGCACTACTCCTTTAATGGCCTCCAAAATGAAGTTCCTCTGATGTATGGGCATCAAGGGATCTTCCACTAAAAAAGATCACACAGCTTCCACTCCTCTGTCATGTGGGATGTTACTATATAATGAAGCAATATCTAGCGTTGCCCACATATAGTCCTCTTCCCGTATGATATCTTTCAATAGGGTTAATAAACGCCCATTTATCTCTGAGGTATGCTGGTAAAGACACCGCACATTTCTGTAACTGATGGTCTATATATTCAGATAAACATCTGGCAACTATCGGACGACCAGGTGTTTTTTTTTTCGGTCTTTATGTACATTAGGTAGAAAATAAAAATAAGGTACATTTGGTTTGGGGTTAAATATATATCATGTTTTTCCCTCTTAAAGGGGTACTACGCACCAAGACATCTTATCCCCTCTCCAAAGGACCCCCGTGATCTCGGTTGCGGCACCCTGTTGTCATCACTGCACAGAGAATACAGGGGCCAGCACATCGGCATAGCCATTGACTGTCCTGGCATGCTGGGAGTTTTGCTACAGCTGGAACTCTTTTTATTAGAAAAATATAAAACTTTTACAAAACACAAATACAATGCTTAATCAGCTGAAACATAAGGATGAAAAAGTAACAAATATAAACTCTTTGTTACAGAATAAAAGGACCTACCTAACCAACCAGCCCAGCTTAACTCAACTACCAAATAATGCCTGATACTACTAATTCTTACCTATTATCCTTCCAAACACACACACATACACACACACATTAATTACCAACAAAACATAAATATAGCTTTCCTTAATTAAGTTTTAACTGAAAACATCCGAATAGGAAACTTATCCCCACATACCATACACAAAATGCATTAAACAAAAATAAATAGGGCTAACTGCCATAAAAATAATAAGGAAATAAATAAAATAATTCCATCTTGGAAATACCATTAATTTTACACACAGACAACAACCAATACTCACAATACATATTAGATCATAACAACGAAAAAAATAAAAAAATAAAATAAAGTAAAAAAAAATAAAAAAATTTATAATAAAAAGAGGGCTTATTGCCATAACTAAAAATAATTCCAACTTGGAAATTTCATTTATTTATTTATTTTTTCCCCTTTCTCCTTTCCCTTCTCTTTAAACTATAGTAACACACACATGCATGGATACATTACCATAAGGGGGAAAAAATAAACACAATAATATCAACTAAAAGCTGGTCCGACTTCCTTTACCCAACAATGAGGTATAACACTATACAAAAATACATAAAACTATTTATACTTATGAAATACATGTAAACAAGAATAAAACCTAAAGAAAAATAACCTACACTATGAACTCTCCCATCACCCACACCACTCCCACTGGACATGGTCAGAGTTCGTGTATCACAGTGTTTTTTTTATTTATTATTATTTATTTTTTTTACTGAAACAGTCATTGTCCATAAACTGACCCAAGTCAGACCCAAAGCATCACCCCCTCCCCCCAACAACCCCCACCCAACTTAAAATTAATCCCCCCCCCCACTATTATTAACTAACTCAACAATGTACTAATTCACTACAACCACAGAAATAATATGAAAAACAAAGTAATACAGTACTTCAAACCCCCACCAGGCCCAAGATTGGTTGCCTGCAAGCCCTTTACATTCAAATTACAGAAAACAAAACAAAAAGCTAGAGTGACATGCATAGCCCACCACCAGGAAGAAGGATGGCAATCCTGATAAAACTAAGTTTCAAAATGCTTACCCTATGAACCTTACTTCTAACCCTATCGCTATCCCTTCATAAAACTGACCCTATACTCACCCTAACATCTATATACTGTCCCTAACCAAAATTAAGGTACATCAAAAGAAAACCCTCTCCACAGGAGAGAAGCCCTACTGGTACCAAGACTGCCATACTCCAAAGACCTGATCTTCCCGAGGTCACCAGTGATGTTCCTACATACCTCCACCTCGGAGAGGACTTTCTGTTGGGTCGATACTAAGCACCGTGCATTCCACGTGTAGTACCTAACCACTAAGCTAACTAAGAATAAAGTGCCCCGATCACGGCCACCCAGGTTCCTGAATGCCCCATAAGCCCACTCCGGATAGGAAAGGCCGGCAAGTTGACTCCAGCCGATGGAAGCACCCACCCTGTTGTAAACCCCTATATTAAAGGGACAATGAAGCAGGAAGTGGTCCATGCTTTCCAGCGTGTCCCCGTACTCTTCTCGGGGACATCCCCGGTCATCAGAGTTCCTGTACTTCAGGTTGTCCCTCACATATAGCTTCCCCTGAAAGCAGCGCCAGGCCAAGTCCCAAAACTTCTGGGGGATCCTTTTCATATTTAAAAGATGCAATCCCACCGTCAGATCCCGACCTGGGCAGTCCCTGAGCGCCAGAGGCTTCTGGAAGTGGGTCAACAGAACCCGTTTGTCAAGGAACTGCCTTGACTGGGTCCTGATCTCCCACACTCCCAGACCCCACCGACGTATCGCCTTCAGAGTCGGGGTAGCGTAAGCCGGAAGATATCCATGTGGTGTACGGAGGTCCTTCACTTGCCCTCCTGTCTCCCATTCCTGGAAGAAAGGCCGAAACCATTCCCTGCAGGAGAGTACCCACGGAGGAGCCCTCTCTGACCAGAGGTTTGCAATGTTGGCTTTCAAGAAGGTGTTCGTTAAGAACACCACAGGGTTTACCATAGATAAACCCCCTAGTCTCCTCGTGCGGTACGTAACCTCCCTCTTGACTAGGTTCAACCTGTTCCCCCATAACAGTTGGAAAAACAGGCTGTAGACCCTAGTGTAGTAAGCCTCTGGTAAAATACATACGCTGCCCAGATAGATAAACAAGGGGAGCAGGTACGATTTGATCAGGTGTACCCTTTCCCTGAGGGTCATAGACCAACCCTTCCACTGGTCCACCCTCTGAGTGGCATCCTGGAGCTTACCATCCCAGTTTTTGGTGGGATAATCATCCTGGCCGAATGTGATGCCCAAAACTTTTGCTGAGTCTTGGGGCCCTGGAAGGGTGTCCGGGAGATCAAACGTGGGGTCTCCCCCTCCCAGCCAGAGACTCTCACACTTATCCTGGTTGATCTTAGACCCGGATGCCTCCGAGTAGCGGTCCACTTCCGACATCACCACATCGGCCTCCTCTCTCGAGGAGAGGAAAATGGTGACATCATCAGCGTACGCCACCACTCTCTGGGCGACACCCGGCTCCGCCAGAATCATCCTGACTCCCGCCAATGGTCCGCAACTCACCCTCCTAAGGAAGGGATCGATCGCAAATACATATAAGAGCGGGCTCAAAGGACAACCCTGACGGACTCCAGACCCCACCTCAAAGAGCGGCCAGACCACCCGTTCACCAGCGGGAAACTCTCTGCCCCTGCATACAAGATCTTAAGCCAATTAACAAAAGTACACGGTAGGCCATATCTCAGGAGGACGGACCAGAGGTAGTCATGGTTCACTCGATCAAATGCTTTGGCCTGATCCAAGGAAAAGTAAGTACCCCTTCCAGAGACCCGCACTACTCCGCTCCACTGCCTCCCTGACACTGAGGACAGCACTTAAGGTGCTTCGGCCTGGAACAGAGCAGTGCTGAGCCCCCGAAAGGAGCCGGGGTGCAAACTTCACCAGCCGATTAAACAGTATCTTGGCCAGAAGCTTCCTGTCTGTAGGTGCGAGTAGAAGGATCTGACGACCTCCAGGATCCCTGATCTGGACCGATTCAGAGATCCCGTACTATCAATCAGTCCTGAGACTACTTTACTACTCACTGACATCTTGCAGTTCCTGTAAGGGTCGGGCGAGCGGTACTTCCCGTAATCCCTCTCAAAAACCAAAGATGCTTGCCTATCGTACTGACACCTCATCAGCAAGGACTTCACTCTGGAGATATCCTCTCGGCTACCTCCAGTCGAGACGAGAAGCTCGAGTTTCCTCCTCAGTCCCTGATACAGGCGATACCTGTTTAGGGACCTGAGGCTCGAGAGCTGGCGGAAGAACCCCGCAACCTGCTTCTTGAATATCTCCCACCACTCAGACTTACTACTACAAAAGTCCAGTAAAGGTACCTGACTTTGAAGAAAATCCTCAAAGGACTGTCTTATCTCTGTTTCCTCCAGGAGGGACAAATTCAGCTTCCAATAACCTTTTCCCATCCGGGGGGTCTCTGAAACATTCAGGGAAAACAAAATCATACAGTGGTCGGAGAACTCCACCTCAACCACGGACACTGCGGAAGAGACGGCTTCCTCCTTTAAATAAAACCTGTCTATCCTAGACCTGCTGCTACCTCGATGAAAGGTGAAACCCGCGTGGCCTGAGGGGCTCCGGATGTGGGCATCCTCTAGGCGAGCTTCCCTGACTATATTACTAAGGGCCACACAGTCATAAGCCAGCCGATCATTGGAACCTCTCCTATCTTGGGACCTCGTGACATTATTGAAGTCCCCTCCAAAGATCACTTGCCGGCTAGTAAAAAGAAAGGGTTTAATCCTCATAAAGAGATCCTTACGGCCCCACTTTGTTTGTGGGGTGTAGATGTTAATGAGCCGGAGCTCTTGTCCCTTCATGAAGACATCTAAGATCAGGCACCTCCCCATTTCTAACTCAATGACCCGTCTGCATTCGACCGGAGCGGTAAAAAGGACCGCCACCCCACTATACGGCTCAGCCACAAGAGACCAGTGGGAGGGGCCGCGCCTCCACTCTCTTCTGGCTTTCACCAGAGAGGCTAGATCTGACAACCTGGTCTCCTGTAAAAAGAAAATGTCGGCTTCAACACGGCCGAGAAAATCAAAGGCTGCGAATCTAGCCGTATCAGACTTTATACTGGCACAATTAATAGATGCCAGCGTCAATGGGGTGAGTGCTGCCATCCTGGGTAATTGAGTTAGACGGCCTTACCCATTATTTTTTCTTGCCCTTCTTCTTCACCGCCTCATCCCCTGAAGAAGAAGGAGCATTCTTACTTTCTTTAGATCTCTTTTTTGACTCAGACTGATCCATCTGGCTCCCATCTCCATCTGGCCCTGAGTTAGCCCTGCCCTCCGAGGAAGATGCCTCAACAGGACAGGACCCAGTTCCCCCTGGAGGCTCCAATCCCTCAGGCACCCCATCCTCGCCACCCCCCTCCAATGAGGGGGAGGAGATGGTATCAAGGACAAGGTACCTGTTCGATAGGTCAATCAGAAGGGGGGCAGGTAAGCTTCCTTTTAGGACCTGGCCTTTAGCACCTGAAATAGAGGACTGAGACTTCCCCTTTACAACTTTTTTGCCCTTGTCTTTTTTCGGCCTTTCCCTTTCCTCCTCATCCACACTTTTATAGTGGGAGGAATCAGAAAAGATCAGCCTCTTTGCCTTCCTCTTCGCGAATCCTCCTAATCTCCTCATCCAACACACCATCCCCCAGGGTCTCAGCAACATCTGGGCTAGTGACAGGAGCAGGGCCAGGAGCTACCCCCGCCACCTGAGAACTCTCCAGCTCCCTGCTCCTTCTGCGGTTTTCCTCTCGCCTTAGTTTGGCAGGCCCCTTCTTGCTCTTCATTAACCCTTTTGCTCCTTCACCCATGCCCGTACCCTCCCCAGCCGGGGCAACCCTAAAGCTCTCCCCAGCTGGAGCGGCCACCAAACGGGAAAAGGCGCTGGGGCAACGCTTGAAAGGGTGTCCTAGGACAACACACAGATGACACCGGATCTGCCCACAGGATGCAGCCAAATGACCAGCCCCACCACAAAAAGCGCAAACTTGCACAGTGCAGGCTGCGCTAAAATGGGTAGGACTACCACACCTGTGGCAGACTTTAGGCTGCCCCTGGTAGAAGACTTGGATTCTGTCACGTCCGAGTAAGGCTGCCGATGGGATGTGGGCAACTGTGCTCCCTGAACGCCTAAGTTTGACGGAAAACGTCCAGGCCCCAGACCAGATCCCGTGCTCATCAAGATTTTTCTTGGGCATGTCCGTCACATCCCCATAACGACCGAGCCAGGTCATGATGTCGTAGCAAGAGAGCGACTCGTTACGGGTCAAAACGGTCACTCTCTTGGTTTGGTTCTGCCGGGATATCGCTTTTACAGCGAAATCCCGCCAGCCGGGCTCGTTCTTCACCATCTCGTAATTCGACCAGAAAAGTTCAAGACCCTCTGGCCGAACAAAGCTGATGTCGAACTCAGAAGAACCATAGGGGTGAATCAGGGCAAAGATGTCACTCGCCCTGAACTCCATCTGAAGGAGGAGCTCAACCACCCTTGCCCGGGGCGGGCACGCTGTCACGATGCCGGCTGGCAGGTAGTGGATCCTCTGTGCCAGAGAGGGATTGGCGTGGACCGTGCTAGTGGATCGGTTCTAAGTCACTACTGGTTTTCACCAGAGCCCGCCGCAAAGCGGGATGGTCTTGCTGCGGCGGTAGTGACCAGGTCGTATCCACTAGCAACGGCTCAACCTCTCTGACTGCTGAAGATAGGCGCGGTACAAGGGAGTAGACAGAAGCAAGGTCGGACGTAGCAGAAGGTCGGGGCAGGCAGCAAGGATCGTAGTCAGGGGCAACGGCAGGAGGTCTGGAACACAGGCTAGGAACACACAAGGAAACGCTTTCACTGGCACAATGGCAACAAGATCCGGCGAGGGAGTGCAGGGGAAGTGAGGTATAAATAAGGAGTGCACAGGTGAACACACTAATTAGAACCACTGCGCCAATCAGCGGCGAAGTGGCCCTTTAAATCGCAAAGACCCGGCGCGCGCGCGCCCTAGGGAGCGGGGCCGCGCGCGCCGGGACAGGACCGACGGAGAGCGAGTCAGGTACGGGAGCCGGGGTGCGCATCGCGAGCGGGCGCCACCCGCATCGCGAATCGCATCCCGGCTGGAGGCGGTATCGCAGCGCCCCGGGTCAGTGGATCTGACCGGAGCGCTGCAGTGACGAGAGTGTAGCGAGCGCTCCGGGGAGGAGCGGGGACCTGGAGCGCTCGGCGTAACAGTACCCATCCCCTTGGGTCTCCCCCTCTTCTTAGAGCCTGAGAACCTGAGGACCAGACTTTTGTCTAGAATATTGTCCTCAGGTTCCCAGGATCTCTCTTCTGGACCACAACCCTCCCAATCAACTAAAAAAAAAGTTTTCCCTCTGACCTTCTTGGATGCCAGAATCTCTTTGACGGAGAAGATGTCCGAGGAGCCGGAAACAGGAGTGGGGGAAACAAGTTTGGGAGAGAAACAGTTGATGATAAGTGGTTTAAGAAGAGAAACGTGAAAGGCATTAGGGATACGAAGAGAAGGAGGAAGAAGAAGTTTGTAAGAGACAGGATTAATCTGGCACAAAATTTTGAAAGGACCAAGATAGCGTGGTCCCAACTTGTAGCTAGGGACACGGAAGCGGACATATTTAGCGGAGAGCCATACCTTGTCTCCAGGAGAAAAAATGGGAGGAGCTCTTCTTTTCTTATCAGCAAACTTCTTCATGCGTGATGAAGCCTGTAAGAGAGAATTTTGGGTCTCTCTCCATATGGTGGAAAGATCACGAGAAATTTCATCCACAGCGGGCAGACCAGAGGGCAAGGGGGTAGGGAGGGGAGGAAGAGGGTGACGGCCGTACACCACGAAAAATGGGGATTTGGAGGAAGATTCAGAGACTCTGAAGTTATACGAGAATTCGGCCCATGGTAGAAGATCTGCCCAATCATCCTGGCGGGAGGAAACAAAATGTCGTAAATAATCACCCAAGACCTGGTTAATTCTTTCTACTTGTCCATTGGATTGAGGATGATATGCAGAAGAAAAGTTTAATTTAATCTTGAGTTGTTTACAGAGAGCCCTCCAGAATTTTGACACGAATTGGGCGCCTCTATCCGAGACGATCTGCGTGGGCAACCCGTGAAGACGAAAAATGTGTACAAAAAATTGTTTAGCCAACTGAGGCGCTGAAGGAAGACCAGGAAGAGGGATGAAATGTGCCATTTTGGAGAATCGATCAACGACCACCCAAACAGTGTTGCCACGGGATGGGGGTAAGTCTGTAATAAAATCCATACCAATCAGAGACCAAGGCTGTTCGGGGACAGGCAGAGGATGAAGAAAACCAGCGGGCTTCTGGCGAGGAGTCTTATCCCGGGCACAGACAGTGCAGGCTCGCACAAAGTCCACGACATCCGTCTCCAGAGTCGGCCACCAATAGAAGCGAGAGATGAGTTGCACAGATTTCTTGATGCCTGCATGACCTGCGAGATGGGAGGAGTGACCCCATTTGAGGATTCCGAGGCGTTGGCGTGGAGAGACGAAGGTCTTTCCTGGAGGAGTTTGCCTGATGGAGGCTGGAGAAGTGGAAATCAGGCAGTCAGGAGGAATGATGTGTTGCGGAGAGAGTTCAACTTCCGAAGCATCCGAGGAACGAGAGAGAGCATCGGCCCTAATGTTCTTATCGGCAGGCCGAAAGTGAATTTCAAAATTAAATCGGGCAAAGAACAGAGACCACCTGGCCTGGCGAGGATTCAGCCGTTGGGCAGACTGGAGATAGGAGAGGTTCTTGTGATCGGTGTAAATAATAACTGGAAATCTTGATCCCTCCAGCAGATGCCTCCATTCCTCAAGTGCTAATTTAATGGCTAGAAGCTCTCGATCCCCGATGGAGTAGTTCCTCTCCGCCGGAGAGAAGGTCCTAGAAAAAAACCACAAGTAACAGCATGCCCGGAAGAATTTTTTTGTAGAAGGACCGCTCCAGCTCCTACAGAGGAGGCATCAACCTCCAATAGGAAGGGTTTAGATGGGTCAGGTCTGGAGAGCACGGGAGCCGAAGAAAAGGCAGACTTGAGCCGTTTAAAGGCGTCTTCCGCTTGAGGAGGCCAAGACTTGGGATTGGCATTTTTTTTGGTTAAAGCCACGATAGGAGCCACACCGGTAGAAAAATGTGGAATAAATTGCCTGTAATAATTGGCGAACCCCAAAAAACGTTGGATAGCACGGAGTCCGGAGGGGCGTGGCCAATCTAAGACGGCAGAGAGTTTGTCTGGATCCATTTGTAGTCCCTGGCCAGAGACCAAGTATCCTAGGAAAGGAAGAGATTGGCATTCAAACAGACATTTCTCTATCTTGGCATAAAGTTGATTGTCACGAAGTCTCTGAAGAACCATACGGACATGCTGGCGGTGTTCTTCTAGATTGGCAGAAAAAATCAGGATATCGTCCAGATATACAACAACACAGGAGTATAAGAGATCACGAAAAATTTCATTAACAAAGTCTTGGAAGACGGCAGGGGCGTTGCACAGGCCAAAGGGCATGACCAGATACTCAAAGTGTCCATCTCTAGTGTTAAATGCCGTTTTCCATTCATCCCCCTCTCTGATGCGGATGAGATTATAAGCACCTCTTAAGTCCAGTTTGGTAAAGATGTGGGCACCTTGGAGGCGATCAAAGAGTTCAGAGATGAGGGGTAGGGGGTAGCGGTTCTTTACCGTGATTTTATTAAGACCGCGGTAGTCAATGCAAGGACGTAGAGAGCCATCTTTTTTGGACACAAAGAAAAATCCGGCTCCGGCAGGAGAGGAGGATTTACGGATAAAGCCCTTTTTTAAATTTTCCTGGATGTACTCAGACATAGCAAGAGTCTCTGGGGCGGACAGAGGATAAATTCTGCCCCGGGGTGGAGTAGTGCCCGGGAGGAGGTCAATAGGACAATCATAAGGCCTGTGAGGAGGTAGAGTCTCAGCTTGTTTTTTGCAAAAAACATCCGCAAAGTCCATATAGGCCTTAGGGAGACCGGTTACAGGGGGAACCACAGAGTCACGGCAAGGGGTACTGGGAACCGGTTTTAGGCAGTCCTTGAAACAAGAGGGCCCCCAACTCTTGATCTCCCCAGTGGACCAATCCAGGGTTGGGGAATGGAGTTGAAGCCAGGGTAGTCCAAGGAGAATTTCGGAAGTGCAATTGGGGAGGACCAAAAATTCAATCTTCTCGTGATGAGGTCCGATGCACATTAGAAGGGGCTCCGTGCGGAAACGTATGGTACAGTCCAATCTTTCATTGTTTACACAATTGATGTAGAGGGGTCTGGCGACACTGGTCACCGGGATGTTGAACCTGTTGACGAGAGAGGCCAAAATAAAATTTCCTGCAGATCCGGAATCCAAGAAGGCCATAGTAGAGAAGGAGAAGGCAGAGGCAGATATCCGCACAGGCACAGTAAGACGTGGAGAAGCAGAGTAGACATCAAGGACTGTCTCACCTTTGTGCGGAGTCAGCGTACGTCTTTCCAGGCGGGGAGGACGGATAGGACAATCCTTCAGGAAGTGTTCGGTACTGGCACAGTACAGGCAGAGATTCTCCATGCGGCGTCGTGTCCTCTCTTGAGGTGTCAGGCGAGACCGGTCGACCTGCATAGCCTCCACGGCGGGAGGCACAGGAACGGATTGCAGGGGACCAGAGGAGAGAGGAGCCGGGGAGAAAAAACGCCTCGTGCGAACAAAGTCCATATCCTGGCGGAGCTCCTGACGCCTTTCGGAAAAACGCATGTCAATGCGAGTGGCTAGATGAATGAGTTCATGTAGGTTAGCAGGGATTTCTCGTGCGGCCAGAACATCTTTAATGTTGCTGGATAGGCCTTTTTTAAAGGTCGCGCAGAGGGCCTCATTATTCCAGGATAATTCTGAAGCAAGAGTACGGAATTGTACGGCGTACTCGCCAACGGAAGAATTACCCTGGACCAGGTTCAACAGGGCAGTCTCAGCAGAAGAGGCTCGGGCAGGTTCCTCAAAGACACTTCGAATTTCCGAGAAGAAGGAGTGTATAGAGGCAGTGACGGGGTCATTGCGGTCCCAGAGCGGTGTGGCCCATGACAGAGCTTTTCCAGACAGAAGGCTGACTACGAAAGCCACCTTAGACCTTTCAGTAGGAAACTGGTCCGACATCATCTCCAAGTGCAGGGAACATTGGGAAAGAAAGCCACGGCAGAATTTAGAGTCCCCATCAAATTTATCCGGCAAGGATAGTCGTAGACCAGAAGCGGCCACTCGCTGCGGAGGAGGTGCAGGAGCTGGCGGAGGAGATGATTGCTGAAGCTGTGGTAGTAGCTGCTGTAGCATCACGGTCAGTTGAGACAGCTGTTGGCCTTGTTGCGCTATCTGTTGTGACTGCTGGGCGACCACCGTGGTGAGGTCGGCGACAACTGGCAGAGGAACTTCAGCGGGATCCATGGCCGGATCTACTGTCACGATGCCGGCTGGCAGGTAGTGGATCCTCTGTGCCAGAGAGGGATTGGCGTGGACCGTGCTAGTGGATCGGTTCTAAGTCACTACTGGTTTTCACCAGAGCCCGCCGCAAAGCGGGATGGTCTTGCTGCGGCGGTAGTGACCAGGTCTTATCCACTAGCAACGGCTCAACCTCTCTGACTGCTGAAGATAGGCGCGGTACAAGGGAGTAGACAGAAGCAAGGTCGGACGTAGCAGAAGGTCGGGGCAGGCAGCAAGGATCGTAGTCAGGGGCAACGGCAGGAGGTCTGGAACACAGGCTAGGAACACACAAGGAAACGCTTTCACTGGCACAATGGCAACAAGATCCGGCGAGGGAGTGCAGGGGAAGTGAGGTATAAATAAGGAGTGCACAGGTGAACACACTAATTAGAACCACTGCGCCAATCAGCGGCGAAGTGGCCCTTTAAATCGCAAAGACCCGGCGCGCGCGCGCCCTAGGGAGCGGGGCCGCGCGCGCCGGGACAGGACCGACGGAGAGCGAGTCAGGTACGGGAGCCGGGGTGCGCATCGCGAGCGGGCGCCACCCGCATCGCGAATCGCATCCCGGCTGGAGGCGGTATCGCAGCGCCCCGGGTCAGTGGATCTGACCGGAGCGCTGCAGTGACGAGAGTGTAGCGAGCGCTCCGGGGAGGAGCGGGGACCCGGAGCGCTCGGCGTAACACACGCATCTTTACCCCTCCAAATCAGACGGGCCACATTCCTACGGTTACTATCCTGCCCGGGAGTCGGGAGGGACCACATCACCTCCCCATTCTGTTCTTGGAAGGCACCCAGACCATGCCTCTCTATCCAAAAAGACAGGTCAACCGAACCCCTCCCTTCTACCTCAATTGACCTATCACCCTTACGCAGAGCCTCCAGGAGGCGCCGCTGCAAGTGACCCCCAGAACCAGATGGAGACGGAGACCCTCTTGATTCCCCGGCAGCGACGCTGGCATAGCTTCTAGCAGTCGCCACCAGGGGGGCAGCCGAACCAGCCCCTACTTCCTCAGTACTCTTTACTGATCCAGTGACATCCCTTTGCCTGCCTCCAGCACTCTTCTCTTGCACACCGATAGCATCCCTCTCTTGTACACCTCTAGCACCCCTCTCTCGCACACCGCTAGCATCCCTTTCTTGCACACCGCTAGCACCCCTCTCTCGCACACCGCTAGCACCCCTCTCTTGCACACCGCTAGCACCCCTCTCTTGCACACCGCTAGCACCCCTCTCTTGCACACCGCTAGCACCCCTCTCTTGCACACCGCTAGCACCCCTCTCTAGTACACCTCTAATGCCCCACTCTTGCACACTGCTAACATTTTCATGCAACATACCATCACCAAAATTTTCACTCTCTTTTGCACTCTTCCCTTTCACACTATTATCCTGGCTAAACTTTCCTGAGCTGGCCGGGTTATTTGCGTATGCCACGGGGGTTTGTGCTGCTGGTCCCGCCCCCGATGACCGCTTTTTCGGTTCTGGCGATGTTACTTCCAGTTCCAGTGATGACACTTCCTTCAACGCCGATGATGTTCCCAGTGAGAACTGCTTCACACTGGGTGGGATCTGTCCCTCCGGACGCACCCCCACCCCTCCTACAGCAGCCGACGTGGAGGGATTCCCCACAGCGTCAGTGCAACCTTCAGGAGCCACCTTACCCGACCGCCCGGGCTTTTCTACCAATCCAGACGCATGGACACTCCCCCCCCTCACAGAGGAGTGCCCTGCTATGCCCAGATCGCTCGGGGGACCGCCCCCCGAGCAGACAGCAACATCACCAAGCTCCGGCACTAGGACACGCCCCCTGCCCACCTGGGGTGGTCCTGCAGCATCGGAGTCGCCCACCTTAAGCCTGTCCTGCCCTTCCCTACCGACTGGACAGGCGGCTCCTTGGCGTCTGCAGCCATCTTAGAAACCTTATCCACCATGTACCCCCCATTCTGGCCCCGCTTTACAGCAAAAGCGGGGTCGGGCAGACTGGGGGGCCCACCAGCCTGAACCACCTTTTCAGATGGCCCAGACTGCTGGAGAGAAGAATAAACAAGTCTGGTGACCTCTCCTTTTTTCCTTTTATTTCTCCTCTTCCTCTTGCCCTTCACCTCAGTATCTGGGCCTAAGTCATTTCCAAATGAGAAGTTCTCAAAATGGGTAGGTGACTCTTGGAGCACAATCGCCTTCAGCAATCCACCACCAATTAACCCATTGCTGCTGCCGCTGTCGTCACTGCTGTCATCTGACGTTACAGGCAGGGCTACCTGAGCAGGATTTATGTATGAACTCTGGGTTGTGTCCTCCTCCATTTCACTCTCCTCTGCACCACCATCTTGCTTCTCTTTAGCACCTTCCTCAGCACTGTCCTCTCTTTCTCCACCACCATCTTCCTCCACACTGTCCTCCTCAGCACTGTTCTCTCTTTCTCCTCCACCATCCACCTCCACACCATCCTCCTCTGCACTGCTTTCGCTGTGACTGACCTCCTCCTCTCTTTCTGGGTTCTGCTGGCCTCTGAACCGACTTTCATTGCAGAGTTTTTCTCTGAAGATACCAGCCCCTTCCATGATCTCCATCCTCACCCTTTCTACCTCCTCAACCTCTTTTTTCAGGGTGCGCACTTTAGCCGAATACACTGGCCTTCGATTTTTTGAGGTGTAATCAGCCTGGTAACGGGCAAATTTTAAGTCCTCTCTTAGCCCACGAAGCATTTTGCCAAGACACTCATACTCCGCCATTTTTGCTTGGATTCGGGACCCAAAAGTGGCCAAAGACTCCCTGGGACCCAATGCCCCCCATTGCTGGGGTTCAGAGGTACCTTGCCTCCCCATGTTTCTCCTCAACTCCTCACCTTCATGCAGGTCTTTACCTGCAGCCTTGCTTGTAGCCTTCCTTGCAGCCTTGCGGCTTCCAGATATGGACGGTGGAGTTGGTTCTGCATTTCTGCGGATCCTGGAGGATCTCCGTACCCCATCCTGGGAGTTGGCCGTTGCAATGTCACCTCCACCTCCCGCCGGCCTGGTAAGGGAGATGGGGACGTTGGGGTTCATGCAGGGAAACCCTTCCCCGAAGGCTGCCACAAACCTGGGGGGGGGGGGGGGGGGAGGGCTGGTGAAAATCCTGCTGCTCTCTGGTTCTCTGGTTCTCCTGGAGCTGACGATCACACAACCACACCCTGAACAGGAAGTAGTGCAACAGCTGGAGACACCCTATTTGGAAAGCACTGCTGTAGGGTAATTTGGTGGTGGATGCAAATCCCTAATTTAGGCCTCAAATGCACATGGTGCTCTTTCACTTTGGAGCCCTCTCATATTTCAAGGCAACAGTTTTTGGTTACAAATTTTTTTTCTCTTCTTTTACCCCTTAAGAAAAGGTAAATTTTGGGTCTACACCAGCATGTTAGTGTAAACAGAGTGTACCATATACATTTGAGGCCTAAATTGGTGATTTGCACAGGGGTGGCTGGTAGTTACAGCAGTTCTGACATAAACATAAAAAACACCCATATGTGACCCCCATTTAGAAAACTACACCCCTCACGTAAAGTAACAAGGGGTATAGTGAGCCTTAACATCCCACAGGTGTTTGACAAATTTTTGTTAAAGTTGGAGGTGAAAATAAAAAAATGTATATTTTTTTCCCTAAAATGCTATTGTTACCCCAATTTTATCATTTTCACAAGGGGTAATAGGAAAAAAAGCCCAGCAAAATTTGTAACCCCATCTCTTCTGAGTCAGAAAATACCCCACATGTGGATGTAAAGTGCTCTGCGGGTGAACTACAGGGCTCAGAAGAGAAGGAGCACCATTGGGCTTTTGGAGAGAGAATCTGGCTGAAATTGAAGGCCATGTGCGTTTAGGCCTCCATGGTGCCAGAACAGTGAACCCCCCCCCCCCCACACACACACACACACACACACACATGTGACCCCATTTTGGAAACTACACCCCTAATAAGAAGTGCAGTGAGCATTTACATCTCACAGGTGTCTGATAGATTTTTTTGAGCAGTGGTCTGCCAAAAGAAAAATGAAAATTTTTCATTTGCACAGCCCACTGTTCCAAAGATCTGTCAAATGCCAGTGGGGTTTAACCCCTTAAGGAACCAGCCCATTTTCACCTTAAGGACCCAGCCATTTTTGCACATCTGACCATTGTCATTTTAAGCATTAATAACTCTGGGATACTTTTACTTTTCATTCTGATTCTGACATTGTTTTTTCGTGACATATTCTACTTCATGTTAGTGGTAAATTTTTGTCGAGGCTTGCATCATTTCTTGGTGAAAAATTCCAAAATTTGATGAAAAAATTGAAAATTTAGCATTTTTCTAACTTTGAAGCTCTCTGCTTGTAACAAAAACAGACATTCCAAATAAATAATATATTGATTCACAGATACAATATGTCTACTTTATATTTTCATCATAAAGTTGACAGGTTTTAACTTTTAGAAGATATCAGAGGGCTTCAAAGTTCAGCAGCACTTTTCCAATTTTTCACAACATTTTCTAAATTGGAATTTTTCAGGGACCAGTTCAGTTTTGAAGTGGATTTGAAGGGCCTTCATATTAGAAATACCCCACAAATGACCACATTATAAAAACTGCACCCCTCAAAGTATCCAAAATGACATTTGGGTAAGTGTGTTAACCCTTTAGGTGTTTCACAGGAATAGCAGCAAAGTGAAGGAGGAAATTCAAAATCTCCATTTTTTACACTCGCATGTTCTTGTAGACCCAGTTTTTGAATTTTTACAAGGGGTAATAGGAGAAAAAGCCCCCCAAAATTTGTAACCCAATTTCTCTAGAGTAAGGAAATACCTCATATGTGTATGTAAAGTGTTCGGCTGGTGCAGTAGAGGGCTCAGAAGGGAAGGAGCAACAATGGGATTTTGGAGAGTGAATTTTTGCTGAAATGGTTTTTGGGGGGCATGTCACATTTTGGAAGCCCCTATGGTGCCAGAAGAGCAGAAAACCCCCACATGGCATACCATTTTGGAAACTACACCCCTCAAGCCACGTACCAAGGGGTCCAGTGAGCCTTAACACCCCACAGGTCTTTTACGACTTTTCGTTAAATTTGGATGTGTAAATGAAAAAAAAAAAAAAAAAAGTTTCACTTCCAGGCAGTGGAAGAGAGGTGGTTGTGGTTGTGATAAATATAAAGCAAATACACTATGTTGAGCTAGCGATTGTTTGTCTGTATACAAGAGTGTGAAGCATACAAGTGAGTGAGTATAAAAGTGAGGGGACTTAAAATTAAGGGACTTTAAATTCAGGAAGTTTAAATTGAAATATTTGATTTTTTTTTCTTTTCTGTTAATTTTTGCAATCCCCAAATCTAGTATGACCTCCATGTTGGAAAAGGCAGTCCAGTGTGCATCTTGCGCAATGTATGCAATCCTTGAACAACAGTTTGAGGGTGCATATTGTTGTGCGAGATGTGTGCGAGTTGCTCATTTAGAAGCCCAGATCCTGGATCTAGAGGAGCAACTGGCAACACTGAGATGCATTGACAACCCGCAGAGTAGTCTCCTGCTCACTGAGCAGGTACTCTCTGGGGTCGAGGTGGGGATGGATAGTGGGACGGAGGGGCAGGACAGTCAGGCAGTTAGCTGGGTTACAGTTAGAAAACGGGGTAGAGGGAAAAGTGTCAGGGAGGCTAGTCCTGAACTGGCACACCCCAACAAGTTTGCCCAGTTGGCAGATGAGGGGGATGTCATTTCAGAGCTAGCGGTACTGCAGCAGGACTCTGCCTCTGACCGCCAGGGGGGTGTCTGCTCCAGTAAGGAGGGAGGGAGGAGAGCAGGGCAGGCCAGACAGGTACTGGTAGTGGGGGACTCAATTATTAGGGGGACAGACAGGGTGATCTGTCACAAAGACCGGGATAGCCGAACAGTGTGTTGTCTTCCTGGCGCTCGAGTTCGGCACATCGCGGATCGGGTTGACAGGTTGCTGGGTGGGGCTGGAGAAGACCCAGCAGTCATGGTACATATTGGCACCAATGACAAAGTAAGAGGTAGATGGAGTGTCCTTAAAAATGATTTCAGGGACTTAGGCTGCAAGCTTAAGGCAAGGACCTCCAAGGTAGTATTTTCTGAAATATTACCTGTACCACGAGCCGTACCAGAGAGGCTGCGGGAGATAAGGGAGGTAAACAAGTGGCTCAGAAGCTGGTGTAGGAAGGAGGGGTTTGGGTTCATGGAGAACTGGGCAGACTTCGACTTTAAAGGAAACAGATTTCTGACTATAGCTAAAGACCATTATCTGTCCCAAATGGTGCAGGGCCTGACCAGAGGGGGCGCCCTACTAGACTTAATATTTACCAACGTACTGAAACTGGCAGAGTAATTAATGTGCAAGTAGATGGACACCGAGGAAATAGTGATCATAATGTAATACATTATAACTTGTTCTTCAATAAGGGAATCTCTCGAGGGGCCACAAAAACAATGAACTTTCGAAAAGCAAAGTTCGATCAACTCAGAGAAGCCCATAACAATATAAAATGGGATAATGTCCTCAAAAATAACAATACTGACACTAAATGGGAGACTTTTAAAAATATCTTAAATTTTCACTGTAAGATGTATATACTTTATAGGAATAAAAGGGTCAGAAATAAAAGTAAACCAATATGGATGAATAAAAATGTTAAGGGGGCAATAAATGACTAAAATAAAGCATTTCAGTTACTAAAACAGGACAGCAGTGAAGAAGCATTAAAAAGCTATAGAGAAAAATGTGAAATATGTAAAAAACAGATAAAAGACGCAAAAATAGAGACAGAAAGACTCATTGCCAAAGAGAGTATGACTAACACCAAAATGTTCTTTAATTATATAAATAGCAAAAAGGTCAAAAATGAAAGTGTTGGCCCTTTAAAAAATGATGAGGAAGAAATTATAAACGGGGATCAGGAAAAAGCAAATATACTAAAATTCTTCTCCACTGTATTCACTGAGGAAAATGAAATGCCAGGTGAAATACAGTGTGATAAGGTAAGCTCCCCAGTACAGGTCACCTGTCTAACCCAGGAAGAAGTACAGTGCCACCTACAAAAAATCTAAATAGACAAATCACCAGGTCCAGATGGCATTCACCCCCATGTTCTAAAGGAATTAAGTAATGTAATAGACAGACGCGGAGGTGTTGAGGGGCATGTGTGGAACTCCGCTACTCCTTGCTGGGATTTGAATAGACTGGCCCAGACCCTTTCTTGTGGATGGAGAGTGGAGCTGAGTAAAACGATCAGACTTTACATGTGATGAATATCTAACAGTGCAGAAGCCGGTGAAACCATTGATTAATACCCCGGCAATATTCTGAACAGAAGCAGCCTCTTGCACTGGCCCCATGTGGAATGGACAATATTGGATGCCTGACTCTCTGCCTGGTCACTCCTCCTAGCGATTTGGAGAAACCGGGACTCATGGACTAAATTGAACAACTTGGTCTTAGCAGAATTCCTCTCTCATGAAATTGGACCCCTCCCTGGACCCAATAAGATCAGTGACTCTGGGGGGTGATTGCACTGTCTACCAGGGGGAGCGTGAATACGCTAATGATTCCGTAGTTGCATATTAGTATGCTATATTTGGTGGTGGATATTTCTGGATCAGGGTGTGATACCCTAGGTTTTAAGCGCTCCCCAGAGCCATATGGGACTGTGAATTCTTACTTTTGTATGCTGTAAATAACGGGATTTAAATTCTCGAGTGGGAGGGGCCTATGGTGTATAAAGTTGCTAAGTTGGTCCGTGATATCCCCGTAGTGATACATACACCCCCAAATATAAAGTGAAGAGAAATAGTGGGTGAAATGGCCCCTAAGGTGAACCCCAGAAGATCAGGGGGTAGCTCGCCACAAAAAGATAAGGGGGCTATGGGTAAATTGGATAAAATATGGAAGTCTCCAGCTGTGGGTATAAAAACTAGAACCCAGAAGGATCTCTCCCCTAGTAAAACAGGCTCTAGGTACTCGGTCTTGGCGGTGGAAGAAACTGAGGAAGGGCAGTCTGTGCCCCCTGTGGGAACACAGATGTTGGAGGAGATCTTGGGAGGGGTGAAAAAATCTAATTGTGCAATTGAGGAGATAAATAAACAATTAGGTGTGGTATCTACCGAGGTATCTCTGATAAGACACGATATGACTAAAATGAGAGATAGGATTTCCAGACTGGAGGAAGAAGCCCCTAAAACAGAAAATAGGATTAAGGTTTTGGAGGAGGAGGTTAATGACTTGAAAAAGGAGAGGACATCTGTTAAAGATAAGCTCACTGACCTTGAGGATAGATCCAGACGTTGTAATATAAGGATGGTGGGGTTTCCTGATGGGATGGTGGGGTTTCCTGAGGGGGTGGAGGGGGGGGGGGACTCTGCCATACAGTTTCTTAGTAGGTGGTTGAAGGAGGGGATAGGGGAAGGGCATCTTACTCCAATGTTTGGGATTGAACGAGCTCATCAGTGCCAAGGCGTATTCCCCCTCCGGGGGGTCCCCCTAGGACAATCCTAATTAAGTTATATACCTCCCAGGACAGGGATACTATCCTTAGGAGGGCAAGAGAGATGAGGGACCTACAGTATAATGGACAGAATATTTTTCTATATCCGGATTTCTCTTGGGAGACCCAGAGGAAAAGGGCATCCTTTCGGGAGATAAAAAGGCGGCTAAAGAACGCAGGGGTGCCCTTCTCTCTGCTGTTTCCAACGAGACTCCGGGTTGAGCATAAGGGAAAGGTAACAATATTTGGAACCCCACAAGAAGTCTCAGATTGGATGGATAAATAAGGCATCTAATATAAGGCACTACTGTGGCATTAGGGGTTGGAAGTATTAGTTGAGTAATAATGTTACGTCTCGGGGGGGAGGGGGGAGGGGTTGGGGGGTTCTCTGGGGTGTCACTAGGATAGGAGTGCATAGTAGAAGTACGGTGCATTATGGGGAGAGGGGGGGTGCGGGGGGGGGGAAGGATAAGGGAAAGGAGGGAGGGATGGCACGGGATGATCAAAAGAGTGTTTTTTTTTTTTTCTCTCTCTCTCTTCTTCTTCTCTCTTTTCTTTTTTCTCTTAGGCAAATATATCTATGCTTAAATTATTAGCCTGGAACATACGAGGTATGTCAGATAGAATTAAAAAGTGTGCAGTCTTCGATTATATTCGGAGGTGCCTTCCTGCGATCATATGTTTAGTTGAGACCCATAGGTCAAGAGATGAGCAGATACTTCCAAGGAAGTGGGCCAAAGAAGAATACCACTCCAGACTCTCTTCCTACTCCATGGGAGTATCAGTATATGTTCACAGGAGGGTACCATTCGAGACTAAGAATGCAAAGGTAGATAAGTATGGTCGATATGTATTTCTTTATGGAATATGGGAAGATAGGGCAGTCATCTTGGCTTTTGTTTATATTCCTCCATCTTTTAGAGTGGATGTTCTGAGGGACCTCGTGAGCTATAGCGAAAGTAAGACACATTCGGCATTATGGATAGTTGGAGATTTGAACAATGTAATAGACCCTAGTATGGACAGATACAAATTAGGTAGGAATGTAGGGGGGAACGAAACAGCATTGGCGAGATACTGTGGAGAGATGAATTGGGTTGATGGGTGGCGGAAACTAAACCCAGGAGTAAGACAGTACTCATGTTTTAGTACCTCATATAACACCGCTTCCCGAATTGACTTATGCCTGTGTGATAAGAATGCAATGACCTGGACCAGCAGGGTGCAGTATAAAGCTAAAACCCTATCGGACCATTGCCCAGTGGTGGTGGAAATTGGAGGTAAGGTAATGGGTGGGAAAAGGTTGGGCTTTCGGCTCAACCCCCACTGGATTGAATTAGTGGGCGACCAGGACTGGTTTAGACAGGAAATAGAGGCATTCTGGGAGATTAATCATAAGTCCGCAAACCCTCAGGTGGTATGGGATACTATGAAGGCATACTTGAGGGGTCTATATATAGGGCGAATCAATAAAAAAAAAAAAGGAATTCTCACAGGAAGAATCAGTACTGAATAGTAAAGTGGCAACATTAGAAGCAGGGATAGAAGAGGATAGTGGGGGGAACAGCTGTTAGAACTGAAGGCAGCTCAAGAGGAATATAAAGAATATCTACTTAAAAAGGCACAAAATAAACTATTCTTCAGTGGGCAATTTAATTTCTTTGAGAAAGGGAAACCAAATAAGACACTGTCAAGATTACTTAAAAATCAAGGCGACGAACGTGGTATTATGGCTCTGAGGAGGGAGGATGACAGCATAACCACAGATAGAGAAGAAATAGCCCAAATGGTTGGCTCTTTTTTCTCCAATCTCTATATGGGCAGCTATATTAATAGGGCGGAGGTAGCGGAATTCTTGAGGGGAATTAATATTCCGAGTTTGACAGAGGATGTCAGGGACTCCCTGGATGACCCAATCTCCCTCCAGGAATTGGAGGAGGCATTGGCATCAATCCAAGGGAATACATCCCCTGGGTCTGACGGCATTCCTTTCTAGATATATAGAATATACTCAATCCTGCTGCTTCCAAAACTGCTGGGTATCATTAATGAATCCTGGAGGGGGGGGGGGGGGTTCTCCCTAAATCTATGTGTGAGGCTAATATTAGACTCATTAGGAAAAAAGATAAGGATCCCTTGGATTTGGGCTCATATCTCCTTGCTTAATACAGATATAAAGATAATAGCGAAAGCACTGGCAAGGAGATTGGATAAAGTAGTGGAGGTAGTGGTGGGCGGTGACCAGGGAGGGTTTAGGTCAGGAAGAACGGTTCATGACAATATCCACCAGGTGTATGAAGCAATCCAGAGTGGATCCCGTGGCCCCCGCTCCATTCTGTCATTGGATGCTACTAAAGCTTTTGACAGGGTGGAGTGGGAATACCTCTGGGAAGTTTTGAAAAGGGTTAGGGTGGGCCCGAGGTTTTTGAGTTATATTCAGCTACTATACACTAACCCCGAGGCGAGTGTGGTGGTAGATGGAACCCCCTCCTACCCATTCAAACTAAGTAGAGGAACAAGGCAGGGCTGCCCCCTCTCACCCTTTTTATTTTTAATTTATATTGAACCCTTAGCGGCTTGGATAAGAGATAATGATGTTTATGAGGGATTTGGAGTAAATGGAGAGAAGAGTAAGATCTTGTTATTTGTAGATGATATCCTCCTTTTTGTAACTAACCCACAAGAAAAAATACATCGTATCATTAAGATGTTCGAGGCATTTGCCCCTCTATCTGGGTTGGACATAAATTGGAGTAAATCTACTATGCTCCCCCTGGATGAAGATATGGGGGAGACGGTGGGAAGACTATCCGTGTTAAAAAAAAATGAATGTCTCCATTATCTGGGAGTAAAAATAGCAGCCACGAATGATAGGTTTGTGATTAACAATATACTGCCCCTTTTGAATAGTTTAGCGAAGAGAGTAGAAGTATGGATTAAAATGCCCTTCTCTATGTCAGAAAGGATGGCGATAATAAAAATGGTGGTCCTCCCACAGATCCTTTTTTTTCTTGCTACCTCGCCAGTGTGGATCGGCAAATGCTGGTTCCGGAAGATAGAAGTGATACTGGGTAGATTGTTATGGGGAAGAAAAAGGGTTCGTCTGAAGTACAGATATTTTATGGCCCCTGGAGATAGGGGGGGATTGGATATGCCCAATTTCTTTGTTTATTACATGGCCGCGCAGTTGGTACGAATCGTGAATTGGAGAAATTTTAGATATCTGGAGAAGATTGTAGTAGATAAGGAGAAAGTGAACATATATGAGGTGTTGGAATGAGATGATTATGAGGAGAGTGGGTCAAATAACACGATGTTATTGTATAAATATAGGAAAGTATGGGAAAGATTAAAGGGAGAATTACATGTAGGAAATAGTTTTGGGTTCACACCCCTATGGGGTAACAATAAATTTAAAGAATTGGTGAAGTGTGAGTCAACTTTTTGGGATAGTAAGGGTATAAAACGACTGGAACAATTATTTGATAAAGGACAACTCTTTTCATTTGAGCACATAAAAAGGGGGTATGATATTAGTGATAACGATTGGCTGTACTATTGGCAAGTTAGTCATGCAGTCCATAACACGATAGATAAGGAGATATATGTAGCACAGAAACACAATTTCATAGAAGCACTAACTCAAATAGAGCACTTTAAAAAAAAAAAGGAATATCAATTTTGTATAAGAAATTAAATAAGATTATTGGAGTAAGGGGGATCGACAGAATTAAAGACAAATGGTCCGGAATAGTGGGTACTGTGTCTGAGGAAGATTGGGACATTATGGCCCAAAATATAAGCAAGGTTTCTCGTAATATGGAACATAAAATTACACAATTTAAGATATTACACAAGACCCACTATTCCGCGCTTCATTTACATAGGATAGGGGTGAGAATCACTTCACAGTGTGTTAAATGTGGTTTGGAAGAGGCGGACTATTTACATAGTTTTTGGTCGTGTGAGAAGATATCTGTTTTCTGGGAATCTGTAATAAAAGAGGTAGAAAGTAAAATCCCTGTGAAGGTACCTCGTACGATAGAGTTTATACTGCTGGGAGCTATTGGTAAGATGGGCAAATTTGATTAGACATACTCTTGGATGTAAACAAGTATGGATTTGGCTTCTATGGCTTTTGCTTTTCTTCCGATTGGTGATGTTGTTTTATCGGATTTGTACAATGTATTTTTGTAATTGTTTAATATTAAAATAAAAAAAATATAAAAAAAAAGTAATGTAATAGACAGACCCCAATTTTTAATATTCAGGGACTCTATAGTGACAGGGACTGTTCCCCAGGACTGGCGCATGGCAAATGTGGTGCCAATATTTAAGAAGGGGTCAAAAGGTGACCCCGGGAATTATAGACCTGTTAGTTTAACCTCGGTAAATTGTTTGAGGGTTTCCTAAGAGATGCTATTTTGGAATATCTTGATAAAAATAAATGTATGACCCTGTATCAGCATGGATTTATGAGGGATTGATCCTGTCAAACTAACCTGATCAGCTTTTATGAGGAGGTGAGCACAAGACTGGACCAGGGGCAATCGCTGGATGTCGTATATCTGGATTTTTCCAAAGCATTTGATACGGTTCCACATAAAAGGTTGGTGCATAAAATGAGAAGGTTTGGGCTGGGTGAGAATGTGCGCAAGTGGGTAAGTAACTGGCTCAATGATAGGAAACAGAGGGTGTTTATTAATGGTACTTATTCTGATTGGGTGACTGTTACTAGTGGGGTACCACAGGGGTCCGTCTTGGGTCCTGTCCTATTTAATATATTCATGAATGACCTTGCAGAGGGGTTGAATAGTAAAGTAGCAATCTTTGCAGATGACACCAAACTCTGTAAAGTGGTAAACACTATAGAGGACAGTGCACTGTTACAAATGGATCTGGATAGGTTGGAGGTTTGGGCTGGGAAGTGGCAGATGAGGTTCAACACTGATAAATGTAAGGTAATGCAAAAATCCGAGCTGGGATTATGTATTAAATGGAAGAACACTTAGGACGACTGACATGGAAAAGGACTTAGGAGCCTTAGGTAACAGTAAACTTAGCTGTAGTGACCAGTGTCGGGCAGCTGCTGCCAAGGCTAATAAAATCATGGGGTACATCAATAGGGGCATAGATGCCGACGACAAGGAAATAATGCTACCGCTGTACAAATCACTAGTCAGTCCTCACATAGAGTACTGTGTACAGTACTGAGCACCAGTGTACAAGAAAGATATAGTGGAGCTGGAGAGGGTTCAAATCCCACTAAGGACAACAATAAATAAAGACATTATTATTATTATTATAATAACGTCAGCAGAGAGCACTGTGCTCGTGATGTCATCAGAGAGCATTCCAAAAAGAAAATAATTTCCTCTGTAGTATTCAGCAGCTAATAAGTACAGGAAAGATTACGATTTTTTAATAGAAGTAATTTACAAATCTGTTTAACTTTCCGGAGCCAGTTGATTTAAAAGAAAAAAAAGGTTTTCACCGGAGTACCCCTTTAACCCCTTCATGACCCAGCCCATTTTCACCTTCAGGTCCTGGGCATTTTTTGAAAATCTGACCACTGTCACTTTAAACATTAATAACTCTGGAATGCTTTTACTTATCATTCTGATTCCGAGAACTGCTGTAACAATCAGCCACCCCTGTGCAAATCGCCTCAAATGTACATGGTGCACTCTCCCTTCTGAGCCTTGTTGTGCGCCCCCAGAGCACTTTGCGCCCACATATGGGGTATCTCCATACTCGGGAGAAATTGCATTACAAATTTAGAGGATCTTTTTTCCCCTTTTACCTCTTGTGAAAATGAAAAGTATAGGGCAACACCAGCATGTCAGAGTAAAAAAATTATTTTTTTACACTAACATGCTGGTGTAGACCCCAACTTCACCTTTTCATAAGGGGTTAAAGAAGAAAAAGCCCCCCAAAATTTGTAAGGCAATTTCTCCCGAGTACGGCAATACCCCATATGTGTCCCAAAACTGTTGCCCTGAAATACAACAGGGCTCCAAAGTGAGAGAGCGCCATGCGCATTTGAGGCCTGAATTAGGGATTTGCATAGGGGTGGACATAGGGGTATTATTCTATGCCAATGATTCCCAAACAGGGTGCCTCCAGCTGTTGCAAAACTCCCAGCATGCCTGGACAGTCAATGGCTGTCCGGCAATACTGGGAGTTATTATTTTGCAACAGCTGGAGGCTCCGTTTTGGAAACAGTAGCGTACCAGACGTTTTTCATTTTTTTGGGGGAGGGGGGCTGTGTAGGGATAATGTGTATATGTAGTGTTTTTTACTTTTTATTTTAGGTTAGTGTTAGTGTAGTGTTTTTAGGGTACAGTCACATGGGCAGAGGTTCACAGCAAGTTTGCCGCTGGGAGTTTGAGCTGCAGCGCAAATTTTGCGCCATCTCAAACTTGCAGCACTCACTGTAAACCTCCGCCCATGTGAGTGTACCCTGTACATTCACATTGGGGGGAGGGGGCAAACATCCAGCTGTTGCAAACTCCGAGCATGCCCTTTGGCTGTCCGTGCATGCTGGGAGTTGTAGTTTTGCAACAGCTGGAGGCACACTGGTTTGGAAACACTAAGTTAAGTAATAAACTTTCAAGTGTTTTGCAACCAAACTTAGCGTTTCCAAACCAGTGTGCCTCCAGCTGTTGAAAAACTACAACTCCCAGCATGCATGGTCTGTCAGTGCATGCTGGGAGTTATAGTTTTGCAACAATTGAAACAGCTGGAGGCACTGAGGTAGCAAACGGACAATGTTTCCCAACTAGTGTGCCTCCAGTTGTTGCAAAACTACAACTCCCAGCATGCCCAGACTGCCCAAGCATGCTGGAAGTTGTAGTTCGGCAATATCTGAAGGATCAGATGTTGCCGAACTACAACTTCCAGCATGCTTGGGCAGTCTGGGCATGCTGGGAGTTGTAGTTTTGCAATATCTGGAGGTCCACAGTTTGGAGACCACTGTATAATGGTCTCCAATCTATGCTCTTCCAGATGTTAGAGAACTACAACTCCCAGCATGCCTGAACAGACTGAGCATGCTGGGAGTTGTAGTTTTGCAACATCTGGAACAGCACAGATTGGAGACCATTATACAGTGGTCTCCAAACTGTGGACCTCCAGATGTTACAAAACTACAACTCCCAGCATGCCCAGAAAGCCAAAGGCTGTCTGGGCATGCTGGGAGTTGCCGTTTTGAAACTCCCAGAGGCAGCAGTGAGATCGCTTTACGGCGATCTCACTGCTGCCAATGAAGATGCCGCACTGCTGCCGGAAACTCACCTCCGGGACGCAGCGCCGCCGGGACCGCCTGGAGGACGTCGCTCGCAACGGGACCACTCGGGACACCGCATGGTCGGGTAAGTGATGCCGGGGGATGGGTAAGGGACACTTAGCAGAGCGGTGTGTGTCCCGATCCCCGTGATCGGGACTTACACACCGCGCTGCTAAATATTCTGATAGCGAAACGCTGCTATTAGCTAGTCAGAGTTGACCAGCTGATAGCAGCGATCGCTGGGGGGGGGGGGGGGGGGGGATGAAACCCCCCGTGGTCGCATGGTAAGATGGCTGGCTATCAGTGATAGCCACCATCTTACCGGGCGCTGCGGGATGCCGCGAGTAGCGGCAAAAATGTTCATGACGTACCTGTATGTCATGGGTCGGGAACACCTTGCCACCCATGACGTACAGGTATGTCATAGGTCGGGAAGGGGTTAATGGTATAGAGAACTGTGTCTAGTGCATTAACTCTGATTTTTTGCCCATTGAAACCAGTAGGCCCATTGTGGTCTATGGGGAAAGTTGCTGAGTTGCCCATAGCAACCAATCAGATCGCTTCTTTCATTTTTGAAAAAGTCTCTGAAAAATGAAGGAAGTAATCTGATTGGTTGCTATGGGCAACTCAGAAACTTTTCCAGGAAAATATGCTGAGTTGCCCATAGCAACCAATCAGATCGCTTCTTTCATTTTGCAAAGGCATTGTGAAAAATGAAAGAAGCAATCTGGTTGCTATGGGCAACTGCACAACTCTTCCTCTACACTGGTCTTGATGAATCTCCCCCATAGAGGGAGATTTATCAAAACCTGCCCAGAGGAAAAGTTTCTGAGTTGCCCATAGCAACCAATCAGATCGCTTCTTTCATTTTTGAAAAAGCCTCTGAAAAATGAAGGATATTTTTGAGATTTTGGAAGCTGGGATACTCACTACACCCATGCATATCTAGATAATTAAGTATGGGGGGAACTTAAATTTATTTTTTAAATCACATGGAGTTTTGACTTTACTTCATTATGGTCGAATAAAGCACTTAAAGAGTTCCTTAAAATTAAAGATTCACTCTTTTGGATGAAAAGGGGCTTATTTATGTAAATCAATTATACGCTTTAGGTCAAATAAAGTCGTTTGAAGAGATAGCCCATAAGTGTGTGGGGGGAAGACAATCACAAACATTGTTTTTTACAAATAAGTAACACAGATCATAAAGCAATAAAAGGAGAGATTGGAGATTTCAGGGATTCTATATATAAGAAAAGTTTAATTAGACTATTTCCTTATGCAAAGTTGCTGTCTGGGCATGCTGGGAGTTGTGGTTCTGCAGCGGTTGGGGGTTCACAGCTTGAAGACCACTGCTATAGAGGGTGCAAATGTATCTGAGCCCTGGAACTCAAATAATGTGAAATATGAGATGATCAAAATGGAGCCCCTGCACTAATTACTTGGGTTCTGAGGTCTGTAAGGTCCATAGTAAAAACATCAGGTTCTGTCTATAGCAGATACTAAATCATGGCAGCTCAAAGAAACAAGCAGTCATTCTGACATGTCACATGTGATGTCATAGACAGCTGGAGGCCTGACATCCCACTGACAGCCGCCCGAGCCTTCAGTCTGTTCCAGTGCGATTAGTGAGAATAGTGAGATTAGCGTCTTCTTTTTCTACTTGTCTGAAATGGAGCTAAAAGGACTGGGGTTCGTCCCCCTCCTGTTGGCGTTTTGGTGTGCGGCCTGGCTTGCCACCAGCTACATCATGACGGTCGTCCTCGGCCATGCAGCCTCGCCACTGATGAGCATCAGGTAAGATAAACAAGCAAATGATTCTTATTTCATGGGTTGGGAGTGAGGAAATATCCATAATAACATTGGTTTCTTTTCCTTCACAGTGACGTGGGAAATGTCTTTCCCGAAAGCATATTATTCAGAATTGGATTTATAGGGACGTCCATTGGCACTTTGGTACTAACCTTTCTTATTTATAAGTATATGGTTATGCATACTGAAGAGTTCAGGGGTCATCAGGTCCTGATCCAGAGGATCCTGCTGGCCATTGTGTGGGCCTCCTGTTTTTCCACAGCTGTTATGCATGTATTGTCCCCCGAAGAATATCCCAGGATACACTTTGTCAGCACGATAATTTCCATTACATGTGAAGCCTTATACTACCTTGGGCAGTCCATCCAGATGTATAAATTACCAGGAGCAAAAAAAGTCATCCACCATAGTAGATGCACCTGCTGTGGCCTGACTTTTGTCTGTGTAGTTTTCTATTTTGGATATGAAACATTAAAGGAATTATTCCATAATGATGAAGACTGGGACGAGATCCGTGAAATCCCCATCATAATCATCGAGTGGGTGATGCTTCTACTGATCCTGATAAACATCGTGACCTATTATTCCACCATGCAGAGGTTATTGTTGACCGTCTCCAGAAACAGCTGCACACTCTCTCTTAGAGTAAAAATTGATGACTTCGGGGTGTAGACCACCACGGGGGCCATCAAGTGGACTTCTGGGAGAGATACTGCACAGGACACGGAAAACATCTAAAGAAGAATAACTGGGGGACTACATATGGTGCCAGTAATCATGACACAATAATATGAGCTGGTGATATTACCTATACAAAAAAAAAATAAAAAAAAATTATAAAAAAATATTGGTGTGTGAAGTGTAATACCTAGTTAGAAAAACAGAATCAAATTCATCATTATAACCCCCCTCTGCATTACCCTGTTTATTATTTTTCAAGCAAGCACTTTGTTCTAATTCGTCCACTCTCTGGCGTGCTCCTTGTATAAGGGGTTTGGGATACCCTTTTTGTTTAAAACGATCCTCCAGGTTCTCTAGTTGTTGTAGGTATTTTTGTGTGGAAGAACAATTCCTTCGGATTCTTTTCATTTGACCGAATGGAATGTTCTTCTTCCATTATTTAAGATGGCAACTGTTAAAGTCGAGGTATCTGTTTGCATTCACCTCCTTAAAATAGTTGGCAGTATGCGAACAGCCATCCTGAATATAGATATTTAAATCCAGGAACTCACATTTTTTGGGGGACTGATGCAGCGCTGCCTTTGGCAATTTCTGGCTCTGCTATAGCGCTTTTTTTGAGGGGGCGTGTCGGCTGCCCCTTCATCTGGCGGTCAACCTGCGCTATCTGGCCAGCGAGCCAGGGCCCCGTACAGGAGATCACGGGGCCCCCCAGCGGTCGGACCCCCGCAATCTGAAACTTATCCCCTATCCTTGGGACAGGGTCGGACTGGGGATGAAATCCAGCCCTGGAAATTACTGTATACCAGCCCCACAGCATTGTGTCATTGTGCCGGCAAACAGCCACCGAGCACAGGCGTATCACTTTGCGTGGCTATACATATATATATATATCACAGAAGGAATACACCAGTACTTTGCCAAATTTTTCAATAAAGTGGTGTCAGCGACCAAGACCTGATCATAGTCCACCACAAATTCAAAAAGTAAAATGGCACAACACTCCCTTATAATCAGGGCCGGTTTTAGGCTTAGCGTGGCCTTAGGCAAAATCAAAAGTGGGGCCCCAAAAGTCATAGTAGTGCACTAACTAGATTTGAACAATTTTGGTCACTTCAAATACTATAAAAAAAATATCTAAAAAGCTATTGAAAAGTCCCATCAAAACAAAAATGGTACCGATAAAAACTACAAATCACAGCGCAAAAAATGACCCTCACATCCCCATATACAGAAAAATAAGAGTTATAGGGATCAAAATAGTACAATTTTATATTTTTGTATAGTTCCCCCCACATTAGGTAAAGAGTATAGCTCCCCCACATTAGGTGTGCAGTATAGTTCCCCCACATTAGGTGCAGTATAGTCCCCCTCATTAGGTGCAGTATAGTTCTCCCCACATTAGGTGCAGTATAGTTCCCCCACTTCAGGTGCAGTATAGTTCTCCCCACATTAGGTACAGTATAGTTCCCCCACATTAGGTGCAGTATAGTCCCCCACATTAGGTGCAGTATAGTCCCCCACATTAGGTGCAGTATAGTCCCCCACATTAGGTGCAGTATAGTCCCCCACATAAGGTGCAGTATAGTTCCCCCACTTCAGGTGCTGTATAGTTCCCCCACTTTAGGTGCAGTATAGTTCTAACCACATTAGGTACAGTATAGTTCCCCCATATTAGGTGCAGTATAGTCCGCCACATTAGGTGCAGTATAGTTCTCCCCACATTAGGTGCAGTATAGTTCTCCCCACATTAGGTGCAGTATAGTTCTCCCCACATTAGGTGCAGTATAGTTCCCCCACATTAGGTGCAGTATAGTTCTCCCCACATTAGGTGCAGTATAGCTCTCCACATTAGGTGCAGTATAGCTCTCCACATTAGGTGCAGTATAGTTCCCCACATTAAGTGCAGTATAGTTCCCCACATTAGGTGCAGTATAGTTCTCCCCACATTAGGTGCAGTATAGTTCCCCCACTTCACGTGCAGTATAGTTCTCCCCACATTAGATACAGTATAGTTCCCCCACATTAGGTGCAGTATAGTTCTCCCCACATTAGGTGCAGTATAGTTCTCCCCACATTAGGTGCAGTATAGTTCTCCCCACATTAGGTGCAGTATAGTTCTCCCCACATTAGGTGCAGTATAGTTCTCCCCACATTAGGTGCAGTATAGTTCTCCCCACATTAGGTGCAGTATAGTTCTCCCCACATTAGGTGCAGTATAGTTCTCCCCACACTAGGTGCAGTATAGCTCTCCACATTAGGTGCAGTATAGCTCTCCACATTAGGTGCAGTACAGTTCCCTGCACATTAGGTGTAGTATAGCTCTCCACATTAGGCTGGCATTATAGTTCCCCCACATTAGGTGCAGTATATAATCCCCCCCCCCCTCTTTAGGTGCAGTATAGTTCCCGCACATTAGATGCAGTATAGTTCACCACATTAGGTACAGTATAGCTCTCCACATTAGGTGCAGTACAGTTCCCTCCACATTAGGTGCAGTATAGCTCCCCACATTAGGTTGGCAGTATAGTTCCCCCACATTAGGTGCAGTATATAGTCCCCCCTCATTAGGTGCAGTATAGTTCCCCCACATTAGGTGCAGTGTAGTTCCCCACATTAGGTGCAGTATAGTTCCCCACATTAGGTGCAGTATAGTTCCCCCACATTAGGTGCAGTATAGCTCTTCACATTAGTTGCAGTATAGTTCTCCCCACATTAGGTGCAGTATAGTCCCCCACATTGGGTGCAGTACAGTCCCCCACATTAGGTGCAGTATAGTTCCCCCACATTAGGTTGGCTGTATAGTTCCCCCACTTCAGGTGCAGTATAGTTCTCCCCATATTAGGTACAGTATAGTTCCCCCACATTAGGTGCAGTATAGTTCTCCCCACATTAGGTGCAGTATAGTCCCCCACATTAGGTGCAGTATAGTTCTCCCCACATTAGGTGCAGTATAGTTCTCCCCACATTAGGTGCAGTATAGTTCTCCCCACATTAGGTGCAGTATAGTTCTCCACATTAGGTGCAGTATAGTTCTCCACATTAGTTGCAGTATAGCTCTCCACATTAGGTGCAGTACAGTTCCCTCCACATTAGGTGCAGTATAGATCCCCACATTAGGTTGGTAGTATAGTTCCCCCACATTAGGTGCAATATATAGTCCTCCCCCCCCCCCTCATTAGGTACAGTATAGCTCCCCACATTAGGTTGACAGTATAGTTCCCCCACATTAGGTGCAGTATATAGTCCCCCCCCCCCTCATTAGGTGCAGTATAGTGCCCCCACATTAGGTGCAGTATAGTTCCCCACATTAGGTACAGTATAGCTCTCCACATTAGGTGCAGTACAGTTCCCTGCACATTAGGTGCAGTATAGCTCTCCACATTAGGCTGGCATTATAGTTCCCCCACATTAGGTGCAGTATATAATCCCCACCCCCCCCCCCCCTCATTAGGTGCAGTATAGTTCCCGCACATTAGATGCAGTATAGTTCACCACATTAGGTACAGTATAGCTCTCCACATTAGGTGCAGTACAGTTCCCTCCACATTAGGTGCAGTATAGCTCCCCACATTAGGTTGGCAGTATAGTTCCCCCACATTAGGTGCAGTATATAGTCCCCCCTCATTAGGTGCAGTATAGTTCCCCCACATTAGGTGCAGTGTAGTTCCCCACATTAGGTGCAGTATAGTTCCCCCACATTAGGTGCAGTATAGCTCTTCACATTAGGTGCAGTATAGTTCTCCCCTCATTAGGTGCAGTATAGTGCCCCCACATTAGGTGCAGTATAGTTCCCCACATTAGGTACAGTATAGCTCTCCACATTAGGTGCAGTACAGTTCCCTCCACATTAGGTGCAGTATAGCTCCCCACATTAGGTTGGCAGTATAGTTCCCCCACATTAGGTGCAGTATATAATCCCCCCCTCATTAGGTGCAGTATAGTTCCCCCACATTAGGTGCAGTATAGTTCCTCACATTAGGTGCAGTATAGTTCCCCCACATTAGGTGCAGTATAGTTCTCCCCATATTAGGTGCAGTATAGTTCCCTCCACATTAGGTGCAGTATAGTTCTCCCCACATTAGGTGCAGTATAGTTCTCCCCACATTAGGTGCAGTATAGTTCCCCCACATTAGGTGCAGTGTAGTCCCACACATTGGTGCAGTATAGTTCTCCCCACATTAGGTGCAGTATAGTTCTCCCCACATTAGGTGCAGTATAGTTCCCCCACATTAGGTGCAGTATAGTTCCCCACATTAGGTGCAGTATAGTTCTCCCCACATTAGGTGCAGTATAGTTCCCTCCACATTAGGTGCAGTATAGTTCTCCCCACATTAGGTGCAGTATAGTTCCCCCACATTAGGTGCAGTATAGATCCCCCACATTAGGTGCAGTATAGTTCTCCCCACATTGGTGCAGTATAGTTCCCCACATTAGGTGCAGTATAGTCCCACACATTGGTGCAGTATAGTTCCCCACATTAGGTGCAGTATAGTTCCCTCCACATTAGGTGCAGTATAGTTCTCCCCACATTAGGTGCAGTATAGATCCCCCACATTAGGTGCAGTATAGTTCTCCCCACATTGGTGCAGTATAGTTCCCCACATTAGGTGCAGTATAGTTCCCTCCACATTAGGTGCAGTATAGTTCCCCCACATTAGGTGCAGTATAGTTCCCTCCACATTAGGTGCAGTATAGTTCCCCCACATTAGGTGCAGTATAGTTCCCCCACATTAGGTGCAGTATAGTTCCCCACATTAGGTGCAGTATAGTTCCCCACATTAGGTGCAGTATAGTTCCCTCCACATTAGGTGCAGTATAGTTCCCTCCACATTAGGTGCAGTATAGTTCTCCCCACATTAGGTGCAGTATAGTTCTCCCCACATTAGGTGCAGTATAGTTCTCCCCACATTAGGTGCAGTATAGTTCCCCACATTAGGTGCAGTATAGTTCCCCACATTAGGTGCAGTATAGTTCTCCCCACATTAGGTGCAGTATAGTTCCCCCACATTAGGTGCAGTATAGTTCCCCCACATTAGGTGCAGTATAGTTCTCCCCACATTAGGTGCAGTATAGTTCCCCACATTAGGTGCAGTATAGTTCCCCACATTAGGTGCAGTATAGTTCCCTCCACATTAGGTGCAGTATAGTTCTCCCCACATTAGGTGCAGTATAGTTCTCCCCACATTAGGTGCAGTATAGTTCCCCCACATTAGGTGCAGTATAGTTCCCCCACATTAGGTGCAGTATAGTTCCCTCCACATTAGGTGCAGTATAGTTCTCCCCACATTAGGTGCAGTATAGTTCCCCACATTAGGTGCAGTATAGTTCCCCACATTAGGTGCAGTATAGTTCCCCCACATTAGGTGCAGTATAGTTCCCTCCACATTAGGTGCAGTATAGTTCCCCACATTAGGTGCAGTATAGTCCCCCACATTAGGTGCAGTATAGTTCCCCACATTAGGTGCAGTATAGTTCCCCACATTAGGTGCAGTATAGTCCCACACATTGGTGCAGTATAGTCCCCAGGCCCGTCGCTACCGGACCGGCAAACCAAGCAATTGCTTGGGGCCCCGAGCTGGCTGGGGGGCCCCGAGCAGAGCCGGTGCTTGCCCGTCCTGTAGCGACGGGACACTTCGGGGGGCCCGCACATTTCACCAAAATTACATTTTTGAGGGGCGCGGGCCCCTTAAGAAACAAAGCAGGGCCGGCACCGGACAGGTCAGGGGATGATTGGAGTAGAGACGTCACGTGCCCCGCGCAGGCACGCACGTTTACGCCAATCACCTGACCTGTCCCTGCTTGCGTCCCCGCGGGAACCTCCAGCATCCTCCGTGCAGTGACAGGAGCAGCAGCAGACTCCCGCCTCTGCAACGATCCCCGGCAGGGTAAGTAAACTGGCGCGGGGGGCCCGGGGGATTGTATGGTTGTCAGGGGACTGCAATGGTGATGAGAGGTGTTTGTGTGTGTGTGTGGGGGGGGGGGGGGGGGGGGGGTGTCATGGGGATCATGAGAGATGCAGGAGGGGTGTTATGGGGATCATGAGAGATGCAGGAGGGGTGTTATGGGGGTCATGAGAGATGCAGGAGGGGTGTTATGGGGATCATGAGAGATGCAGGGGGTGTTATGGGGTCATGAGAGATGCAGGAGGGGTGTTATGGGGATCATGAGAGATGCAGGAGGGGTGTTATGGGGATCATGAGAGATGCAGGGGGGTGTTATGGGGGTCATGAGAGATGCAGGAGGGGTGTTATGGGGATCATGAGAGATGCAGGAGGGGTGTTATGGGGGTCATGAGAGATGCAGGAGGGGTGTTATGGGGATCATGAGAGATGCAGGGGGTGTTATGGGGTCATGAGAGATGCAGGAGGGGTGTTATGGGGATCATGAGAGATGCAGGAGGTGTTATGGGGGTCATGATAGATATAGGGAGTGTTATGGGGGTCATGAGAGATGCAGGAGGGGTGTTATGGGGGTCATGAGAGATGCAGGGGGGTGTTATGGGGATCATGAGAGATGCAGGGGGGGTGTTATGGGGGTCATGAGAGATGCAGGAGGGGTGTTATGGGGTCATGAGAGATGCAGTGGGGTGTCATGGGGGTCATGAGAGATGCAGGAGGGGTGTTATGGGGGTCATGAGAGATATAGGGAGTGTTATGGGGGTCATGAGAGATGCAGGAGGGGTGTTATGGGGGTCATGAGAGATGCAGGAGGGGTGTTATGGGGGTCATGAGAGATGCAGGGGGTGTTATGGGGGTCATGAGAGATGCAGGGGAGTGTTATGGGGATCGTGAGAGATGCAGGAGGGGTGTTATGGGGGTCATGAGAGATGCAGGAGGGTGTTATGGGGGTCATGAGAGATGCAGGAGGGGTGTTATGGGGATCGTGAGAGATGCAGGAGGGGTGTTATGGGGGTCATGAGAGATGCAGGAGGGTGTTATGGGGGTCATGAGAGATGCAGGAGGGGTGTTATGGGGATCGTGAGAGATGCAGGAGGGGTGTTATGGGGGTCATGAGAGATGCAGGAGGGGTGTTATGGGGGTCATGAGAGATGCAGGAGGGGTGTTATGGGGGTCATGAGAGATGCAGGGGGGTGTTATGGGGGTCATGAGAGATGCAGGGGGGTGTTATGGGGGTCATGAGAGATGCAGGGGGGTGTTATGGGGATCATGAGAGATGCAGGGGGGTGTTATGGGGATCATGAGAGATGCAGGGGGGTGTTATGGGGATCATGAGAGATGCAGGGGGGTGTTATGGGGGTCATGAGAGATGCAGTGGGGTGTTATGGGGGTCATGAGAGATGCAGGGGGGTGTTATGGGGATCATGAGAGATGCAGGGGGGTGTTATGGGGGTCATGAGAGATGCAGGGGGGTGTTATGGGGGTCATGAGAGATGCAGGAGAGGTGTTATGGGGGTCATGAGAGATGCAGTGGGGTGTTATGGGGGTCATGAGAGATGCAGGGGGGTGTTATGGGGATCATGAGAGATGCAGGGGGGTGTTATGGGGGTCATGAGAGATGCAGGGGGGTGTTATGGGGATCATGAGAGATGCAGTGGAGTGTTATGGGGGTCATGAGAGATGCAGGAGGGGTGTTATGGGGGTCATGAGAGATGCAGGCGGGGTGTTATGGGGGTCATGAGAGATGCAGGAGGGGTGTTATGGGGATCGTGAGAGATGCAAGGGGGTGTTATGGGGATCGTGAGAGATGCAGGGGGTGTTATGGGGGTCATGAGAGATGCAGGAGAGGTGTTATGGGGATCGTGAGAGATGCAGGAGGGTGTTATGGGGTCATGAGAGATGAAGGGGGGGTGTTATGGGGGTCATGAGAGATGCAGGGGGTGTTATGGGGGTCATGAGAGATGCAGGAGGGGTGTTATGGGGGTCATGAGAGATGCAGGAGGGGTGTTATGGGGGTCATGAGAGATGCAGGAGGGGTGTTATGGGGGTCATGAGAGATGCAGGAGGGGTGTTATGGGGGTCATGAGAGATGCAGGAGGGGTGTTATGGGGATCGTGAGAGATGCAGGGGGTGTTATGGGGGTCGTGAGAGATGCAGGGGGGTGTTATGGGGGTCATGAGAGATGCAGGGGGGTGTTATGGGGGTCATGAGAGATGCAGGGGGGTGTTATGGGGATCATGAGAGATGCAGTGGAGTGTTATGGGGGTCATGAGAGATGCAGGGGGTGTTATGGGGGTCATGAGAGATGCAGGGGGTGTTATGGGGGTCATGAGAGATGCAGGAGGGGTGTTATGGGGGTCATGAGAGATGCAGAAGGGGTGTTATGGGGGTCATGAGAGATGCAGGAGGGGTGTTATGGGGGTCATGAGAGATGCAGGAGGGGTGTTATGGGGTTCATGAGAGATGCAGGAGGGGTGTTATGGGGATCATGAGAGATGCAGGGGGTGTTATGGGGGTCATGAGAGATGCAGGGGGGTGTTATGGGGGTCATGAGAGATGCAGGAGGGGTGTTATGGGGGTCATGATAGATATAGGGAGTGTTATGGGGGTCATGAGAGATGCAGGGGGTGTTATGGGGGTCATGAGAGATGCAGGGGGTGTTATGGGGGTCATGAGAGATGCAGGGGGTGTTATGGGGGTCATGAGAGATGCAGGGGGGTGTTATGGGGTTCATGAGAGATGCAGGGGGGTGTTATGGGGGTCATGAGAGATGCAGGGGGTGTTATGGGGGTCATGAGAGATGCAGGGGGTGTTATGGGGGTCATGAGAGATGCAGGGGGTGTTATGGGGGTCATGAGAGATGCAGGGGGGTGTTATGGGGGTCATGAGAGATGCAGGGGGTGTTATGGGGGTCATGAGAGATGCAGGGGGGTGTTATGGGGGTCATGAGAGATGCAGGGGGGTGTTATGGGGGTCATGAGAGATGCAGGGGAGTGTTATGGGGATCATGAGAGATGCAGTGGGGTGTTATGGGGGTCATGAGAGATGCAGGGGGGTGTTATGGGGGGTCATGAGAGATGCAGGAGGGGTGTTATGGGGGTCATGAGAGATGCAGGGGGGTGTTATGGGGGTCATGAGAGGTGCCCCCCCCCTGCACCTCTCCTCATCCCCCCCCCCCCCGGTTATAATAGTGATGAGGAGAGGTGGGGGGGGGGGGGGGGGAGTTATAGTAATAATGAGGAGAGGTATATGTATATATGATGTGTATGCATGTGTGGCAGTATTGTATTCAGTGGATGCAGTGTGGAGCAGCATTATATTCAGGGTACAGTGTGTGGCAGCATTATATTCAGGGGTACAGTGTGTGGCAGTATTATATTCAGGGTACAGTGTGTGGCAGTATTATATTCAGGGGTACAGTGTGTGGAAGCATTATATTCAGGGTACAGTGTGTGGCAGTATTATTTTCAGGGTACAGTGTGTGGCAGTATTATTTTCAGGGTACAGTGTGTGGCAGTATTATTTTCAGGGTACAGTGTGTGGAAGCATTATATTCAGTGGATACAGTGTGGAGCAGCATTATATTCAGGGTACAGTGTGTGGCAGCATTATATTCAGGGTACAGTGTGTGGCAGAATTATAGTCAGGGTACAGTGTGTGGCAGCATTATAGTCAGGGTACAGTGTGAGGCAGCATTATATTCAGGGTACAGTGTGTGGAAGCATTATATTCAAGGTACAGTGTGAGGCAGCATTATCTTCAGGGTACAGTGTGGGGCAGTATATTATTTAGAGTACACTTTCTGGCAAGGTTATAATGATTACTGTCTTCATGCAGAGGATGAGGATCTGCTGACAGTGAGGAGCCAATGATGCCTGGATGTCAGACTCTGCAGAGAAGATGGAGCTGGAGGAAGACCTGGTCTCTGGACCAGATGAAGAAGAAAAGATAACAGAGAAGATATCACTCAAGTCAGAAGACGTCACTCAGGTCACTATCATTGTGTATTCTCCTGACTGTCCCATCAGAGCTGTAGTCACTTGTAAGTTCTGCAGTGATGATGGGTAAAACTGTGTCCAATCTGTGGCTCTTCAGCTGTTACAAAACTACAACTCCCATTGCCAGAGGCTCTCCAGAATGATGGGAGTTTTAGCTTTCCAATAGCTGGAGAACCATTTTAACCGAGGTGATCGGTGGGGGTCTCAGCAGTCAAACCCCCACCAAAAAAATGGCCCGGGAGGGGGGGGGGGTCTGGACAGCGGGTATGGGTAGGGAACACTGCTGCACCTAATGTGGGGGGAACACTGCCTACCTAATGTGGGGGGAAGACTGCCTACCTAATGTGGGGGATCTCTGCTGCACCTAATGTAGGGGGAACACTGCTGCACCTAATGTGCGTTGTATTGACGTTCGCTCACGTTGCGCTCCCAGAATTCAAGGGTCGGCGTTACTATGGAGGGGGGGGCCTCCATGTCCATTTTGCTTGGGGCCCCCAAATTCCTTCAAACGGCCCTGATAGTCCCCCACATTAGGTGCAGTATAGTTCCCCACATTAGGTGCAGTATAGTCCCACACATTGGTGCAGTATAGTCCCCCACATTAGGAGCAGTATAGCTCTCCACATTAGGTGCAGTATAGCTCTCCACATTAGGTGCAGTATAGCTCTCCACATTAGGTGCAGTATAGTTCTCCACATTAGGTGCAGTATAGTTCTCCACATTAGGTGCAGTATAGTTCTCCACATTAGGTGCAGTATAGTTCCCCCACATTAGGTTGGCAGTATAGTTCCCCCACATTAGGTTGGCAGTATAGTTCCCCCACATTAGGTTGTCAGTATAGTTCCCCACATTAGGTGCAGTATAATTCCCCACATTAGGTGCAGTATACAGTAGTTGCCCCACATGAGGTGCAGTATACAGTAGTTCCCCCACATTAGTTGCAGTATACAGTAGTTCCCCCGCATTAGGTGCAGTATAATTCCCCCCATTAGGTGCAGTATACAGTAGTTCCCCACATTAGGTGCAGTATACAGTAGTTCTCCCACATTAGGTGCAGTATACAGTAGTTCCCCCACATTAGGTGCAGTGTAGTTCCCCCACATTAGGTGCAGTATAGTTCCCCACATTAGGTGCAGTATAGTTCCCCCACATTAGGTGCAGTATAGTTCCCCCACATTAGGTGCAGTGTAGTTCCCCCACATTAGGTTGGCAGTATAGTTCCCCCACATTAGGTTGGCAGTATAGTTCCCCCACATTAGGTTGGCAGTATAGTTCCCCACATTAGGTGCAAAATAGTTCCCCACATTAGGTGCAGTATAGTCCCTCCACATTAGGTGCAGTATACAGTAGTTCCCCACATTAGGTGCAGTATACAGTAGTTCCCCACATTAGGTGCAGTATACAGTAGTCCCCCCACATTAGGTGCAGTATACAGTAATCCCCCCACATTAGGTGCAGTATACAGTAATCCCCCCACATTAGGTGCAGTATACAGTAGTCCCCCCACATTAGGTGCAGTATACAGTAGTCCCCCCAAATTAGGTGCAGTATTCAGTAGTTCCCCACATTAGGTGCAGTATACAGTAGTTCCCCACATTAGGTGCAGTATACAGTAGTCCCCCCACATTAGGTGCAGTATACAGTAATCCCCCCACATTAGGTGCAGTATACAGTAATCCCCCCACATTAGGTGCAGTATACAGTAGTCCCCCCACATTAGGTGCAGTATACAGTAGTCCCCCCACATTAGGTGCAGTATACAGTAGTTCCCCACATTAGGTGCAGTATACAGAAGTTCCCCCACATTAGGTGCAGTATACAGTAGTTCCCCCACATTAGGTGCAGTATAATTCCCCACATTAGGTGCAGTATACAGTAGTTCCCCCACATTAGGTGCAGTATACAGTAGTTCCCCCACATTAGGTGCAGTATACAGTAATTCCCCCGCATTAGGTGCAGTATAATTCCCCCCATTAGGTGCAGTATACAGTAGTTCACCACATTAGGTGCAGTATACAGTAGTTCCCCCACATTAGGTGCAGTATACAGTAGTTCCCCCACATTAGGTGCAGTATAGTTCCCCACATTAGGTACAGTATAGTTCCCCCACATTAGGTGCAGTGTAGTTCCCCCACATTAGGTGCAGTGTAGTTCCCCCACATTAGGTGCAGTGTAGTTCCCCCACATTAGGTGCAGCGTAGTTCCCCCACATTAGGTGCAGCGTAGTTCCCCCACATTAGGTGCAGTGTAGTTCCCCCACATTAGGTGCAGTGTAGTTCCCCCACATTAGGTGCAGTGTAGTTCCCCCACATTAGGTGCAGTGTAGTTCCCCCACATTAGGTGCAGTGTAGTTCCCCCACATTAGGTGCAGTGTAGTTCCCCCACATTAGGTGCAGTGTAGTTCCCCCACATTAGGTGCAGTGTAGTTCCCCCACATTAGGTGCAGTGTAGTTCCCCCACATTAGGTGCAGTGTAGTTCCCCCACATTAGGTGCAGTGTAGTTCCCCCACATTAGGTGCAGTGTAGTTCCCCCACATTAGGTGCAGTGTAGTTCCCCCACATTAGGTGCAGTGTAGTTCCCCCACATTAGGTGCAGTGTAGTTCCCCCACATTAGGTGCAGTGTAGTTCCCCCACATTAGGTGCAGTGTAGTTTCCCCACATTAGGTGCAGTGTAGTTCCCCCACATTAGGTGCAGTGTAGTTCCCCCACATTAGGTGCAGTGTAGTTCCCCCACATTAGGTGCAGTGTAGTTCCCCCACATTAGGTGCAGTGTAGTTCCCCCACATTAGGTGCAGTGTAGTTCCCCCACATTAGGTGCAGTATAGTTCCCCCACATTAGGTGCAGTATAGTTCCCCCACATTAGGTGCAGTATAGTTCCCCCACAATAGGTGCAGTATAGTTCCCCCACATTAGGTGCAGTATAGTTCCCCCACATTAGGTGCAGTATAATTCCCCACATTAGGTGCAGTATAATTCCCCCACATTAGGTTGGCAGTATAGTTCCCCCACATTAGGTTGGCAGTATAGTTCCCCACATTAGGTGCAGTATAGTTCCCCACATTAGGTGCAGTATAGTCTCCCACATTAGGTGCAGTATACAGTAGTCCCTCCACATTAGGTGCAGTATACAGTAGTCCCTCCACATTAGGTGCAGTATACAGTAGTTCCCCACATTAGGTGCAGTATACAGTAGTTTCCCACATTAGGTGCAGTATACAATAGTCCCCCCACATTAGGTGGAGTATACAGTAGTTCCCCACATTAGGTGCAGTATACAGTAGTCCCCCCACATTAGGTGCAGTATACAGTAGTCCCCCCCCACATTAGGTGCAGTATACAGTAGTCCCCCCCCACATTAGGTGCAGTATACAGTAGTCCCCCCACATTAGGTGCAGTATACAGTAGTTCCCCACATTAGGTGAAGTACAATAGTTTCCCCACATTAGGTGCAGTATACAGTAGTTGCCCCACATTAGGTGCAGTATACAGTAGTCCTCCCACATTAGGTGCAGTATACAGTAGTTCCCCACATTAGGTGCAGTATACAGTAGTTTCCCCACATTAGGTGCAGTATACAGTAGTTCCCCACATTAGGTGAAGTACAGTAGTTTCCCCACATTAGGTGCAGTATACAGTAGTTCCCCCACATTAGGTGCAGTATAGTTCCCCCACATTAGGTGCAGTATAGTTCCCTCACATTAGGTGCAGTATAATTCCCCACATTAGGTGCAGTATAGTTCCCCCACATTAGGTGCAGTATAATTCCCCACATTAGGTGCAGTATAGTTCCCCCACATTAGGTGCACTATAATTCCACCACATTTGGTGCAGTATAGATCCCCACATTAAGTGACTGCACTTAATGTGGGGGAACTATACTGCACCAAATGTGGTGGAATTATAGTGCAACTAATGTTCCCCTACAGACATACAGCCTTCAGCCATATACAATGTATGGCTGGAGGCTGTATGCCTGTTTACTGCCCCACTTGAGTATTCCGACCACCGCTCCTGGATCACGATCTACTGCTATGGCCTATGGGCCATCCCGGTCACGATCTACTGCTATGGCCTATGGGCCATCCCGGGAGCAGCGGTCGGAACACTGAAGATGACCGCAGGTCACTTACCATACCCGCACGTCCTCCTCACAGCTGCGCTCTGCTGTACTGTTGCTATGGGCGCACGCACGTGACGTCAGTGCCGTCACTGCGTGCGCTTCCTCCCAACGGCCCCAGCGTTTTTAAAGTTAACGCAGGGCCGCTATGAAGTAAACGGGGCATCCTTGTGGCCTGAAAAGATTTTTCGGGACACAGGGATGTCCCGAATGTGACGGGGCCCCCCTGCGGGCACGGGGCCCGGAGCTGATCACTGTTTTAAAGTTGCCCCCCTGCTAATCTTTAACAAGAAGCCAACGCTGCGGCCACTTTAAAACAGTTGCCCCCCCCCCCCCCCCCCCTACTGAGCAGACGGCAGGACCCCTGGGGGATGGGGGCCCTAGGCAATTGCCTGGTTTGCCCCGCCATAACACCGGCCCTGCTTATAATGAAAAATGGCAGCAATGTTTTAAAAAGGCTATATGTGAAAATCCGGTATATTGATAGCAATATTAACAATAATGCCAGTATACAAGGAGAAAAATTATCACCATACATATTACCATGATACTGTTACTGACCAAATCCTGTATGTTGAGAGTAATATTACCAATAATACCAGTATACAAGGAGGAATATTATCCCCATACATATTACCATGATACTGTTACTAGCCAAATCCTGTATACTGAAACCAATATTACCAGTATACAAGGAGGAATATTATGCCCATACATATTACCGTCATACTGTTACTGACCAAATCCTGTGAACTGACATTGAAATTATCAATATCACTATACAAGGGACAAGTAATATCGCCACATCATGACCAGTATCACCGCAGAATGACTAATATCCCCGCACTGCTACTGAAAAAAATCCACTAGGCAAAGACCAAGGTTAACTCCATACAGTGATCATATACAGATAGATAACAACACTACAAAGGTGCCCCCCTTCCCTCTCCCCTTCTTAGCTAAGTAAATGTTCAGCCTTAATATATTAGGTAGGTAGGCAGGCTTCTTCCCACTTCTACCTCCATTCCACATTAGGCTGTATTCACCCCACGATTGTTACATACGGGACCGGATCCGATAGGGATATGTGAAAACCAGGCACTCCCGTATCTCAGCCGGACCCGGCCCCCATCTCATCTCATTTGAATGAGCCGACCGGAGTCAAATAGTGACTCCGGTCGGCTTATTTTTGCCCCATATCCGGTTTTGTGACCAGACTTAAAACCGTGGTATACTACAGTTTTAAGTACGGTCACAAATCTGGATACGGGGCAAAACTGAGCCGACTGGAGTCATTATCTGACTCCGGTCGGCTCCTTCAAACGAGATGTGGTCCGGGTCCGGCTGAGATACGGGAGCGCCTGGTTTTCACATCTCCCAGCCAGATCCGGTTTGTAACAATTGTGGTGTGAATGCAGCCTTAGCTAGATATATCTCTCTCCACCCAGGGCAGAACTGGGGCTAAAAACCAACCCTGAAAAAATGATCATACCAGCCCCACAGCATTGTGTCATTGTGGCAGCCGCCGGCAGCAGGGAAGGGACAGGGAAGCCTGACATTTGATTTGCCAGGCCTCCATAAGAAAGCTATGTTGTGGCAGAAATGTGGTATTAACGCTTGGGGAAGACAGTATAAAAAAACCCTCTCTTCCTTGCTCTTGCGCTACCGCCAGAATCACGAAATTCAGTTCCCAGTGTCCAGCGCTTCTGGGTTAGGTGACTTTACACAGCTGCTCATTCAGTTATGGGCCGAAGCAATGTCCAGCCTCAGCCTCTGATTGGATGGCTAGTTATATGACGTCACCTGACCCGGAAGTGCCAGATACCAGGAACACAATTCCAGTAGTAGTGCAGAAGCCAGGAATGTAACTGTATAGGGACTAGGGCTACAAACTGTGGACTGCTAGTTGTTCCAAAAATGGTCTGGGCATGCTGGGAGTTGTAGTTTTGCTGGGAGTTTTAGTTAAGCAACAGCTGGAGGTCCACAGTTTGGAGACCATTGGCATAGGGAGAGATGCGTCACCCGCCCCGCTGGGACCAGCCCCAGGGACTCATTTCCGGGGTTTCAGCAGGATTTTCAATCTAAGATGACTCTGAATGACCGAGTGTCTCAGTGTTTTTCCTGGTGTCCTGGGATCGTGATGTCTGCACCAGTTTTATGCTGCCCGATGTTTAGGCAGAATAACTGATAAAACATTCCCCTTAACTGTAGTTATATATAAAACAATATTTATTATTTTTCATTAACTAACAACTTAAATTGCAATAAAAGAAAACCAAAGTGCCCTCTCTTACAAAGTAGTAACAGCAGGTCTTCTCAGTGGCGTCTCTAGGGGGGGGGCAGAGGGGGCCACGGCCCCCCCTATATCATGATTGGCCCCCCTTGTGCCCCCCCTAGCAGCAGTAGGTCACTAGCAGCTCTCATGGCTATCAGGGGGTACAGCTAGTTCACCAGTAAGGGGCCCGAGCCCCCGCCCCCCCGGAGCCATCTTTTTTATATAAACCTTCAGCCTGTAGAGGAGTGTACAGAGGGGTTTAGAGGAGTGTACATGAGTGACAGATGGGTGTACATGGGTGACAGAGGGGTGTAGAGGAGTGTACATGGGTGACAGATGGGTGTACATGGGTGACAGAGGGGTATAGAGGAGTGTACATGGGTGACAGAGGGGTGTAGAGGAGTGTACATGGGTGACAGAGGGGTGTAGAGGAGTGTACATGGGTGACAGAGGGGTGTAGAGGAGTGTACATGGGTGACATGGGTGACAGAGGGGTGTAGAGGAGTGTACATGGGTGACAGAGGGGTATAGAGGAGTGTACATGGGTGACAGAGGGGTGTAGAGGAGTGTACATGGGTGACATGGGTGACAGAGGGGTGTAGAGGAGTGTACATGGGTGACAGAGGGGTGTAGAGGAGTGTACATGGGTGACAGAGGGGTGTAGAGGAGTGTACGCATAGGCGTGCACAGTCTATTGCATTTATATATATAAATGTCGAAAAAAATGCAGCACTACTTTACCACAGTAGGCGGGTGCCAGCTCCTCAGGCTCGATCACAGCCAATTGATAACTTAAAAAATGGTGCGGCACTCCAAATATCCAAAAAATAACTATTTATTCCACATGTCAAACAGTGCGACGTTTCAGCCCCTCTTGCTTGCATGCACACATACATAAACAGACCTACACTCATATAAATATCAATACAAACAAAATGAAAAACTTTATTAAAACTTTTTTGGGGATTGGAAGCTTTTTTTTTTAGATTGGAGGCTCCATTATACATACACTGTACAGCAATCATACATCCATTATACATACACTGTACAGCAATCATACATTCAGTATACATACACTGTACAGCAATCATATATCCATTATACATACACTGTACAGCAATCATATATTCATTATACATACACTGTACAGCAATCATACCTCCATTATACATACACTGTACAGCAATCATACCTCCATTATACATACACTGTACAGAAATCATACATTCATTATACATACACTGTACAGCAATCATACCTCCATTATACATACACTGTACAGCAATCATACCTCCATTATACATACACTGTACAGCAATCATACCTCCATTATACATACACTGTACAGCAATCATACCTCCATTATACATACACTGTACAGCAATCATACCTCCATTATACATACACTGTACAGCAATCATACCTCCATTATACATACACTGTAAAGCAATCATACATTCATTATACACACACTGTACAGCAATCATACCTCCATTATACATACACTGTACAGCAATCATACATTCATTATACATACACTGTACAGCAATCATACATCCATTATACATACACTGTACAGCAATCATACCTCCATTATACATACACTGTACAGCAATCATACATTCATTATACATACACTGTACAGCAATCATACATCCATTATACATACACTGTACAGCAATCATACATCCATTATACATACACTGTACAGCAATCATACATTCATTATACATACACTGTACAGCAATCATACATCCATTATACATACACTGTACAGCAATCATACCTCCATTATACATACACTGTACAGCAATCATACATTCATTATACATACACTGTACAGCAATCATACATCCATTATACATACACTGTACAGCAATCATACATTCATTATACATACACTGTACAGCAATCATACCTCTATTATACATACACTGTACAGCAATCATACATTCATTATACATACACTGTACAGCAATCATACATCCATTATACATACACTGTACAGCAAGCATACCTCCATTATACATACACTGTACAGCAATCATACATTCAGTATACATACACTGTACAGCAATCATACATCCATTATACATACACTGTACAGCAAGCATACCTCCATTATACATACACTGTACAGCAATCATACATTCATTATACATACACTGTACAGCAATCATACATCCATTATACATACACTGTACAGCAATCATACATTCATTATACATACACTGTACAGCAATCATACATCCATTATACATACACTGTACAGCAAGCATACATTCATTATACATACACTGTGACTGTACAGCAATCATATATCCATTATACATACACTGTACAGCAATCATACATTCATTATACATACACTGTACAGCAATCATACATCCATTATACATACACTGTACAGCAAGCATACCTCCATTATACATACACTGTACAGCAATCATACATTCAGTATACATACACTGTACAGCAATCATACATCCATTATACATACACTGTACAGCAAGCATACATTCATTATACATACACTGTACAGCAATCATACATCCATTATACATACACTGTACAGCAATCATACATTCATTATACATACACTGTACAGCAATCATACATCCATTATACATACACTGTACAGCAAGCATACATTCATTATACATACACTGTGACTGTACAGCAATCATATATCCATTATACATACACTGTACAGCAATCATACATTCATTATACATACACTGTACAGCAATCATACATCCATTATACATACACTGTGTCTGTACAGCAATCATACATCCATTATACATACACTGTACAGCAATCATACATCCATTATACATACACTGTACAGCAATCATACATCCATTTTACATACACTGTACAGCAAGCATACATTCATTATACATACCAAGTGATTGTACAGCAATCATACATCCATTATACATACACTGTACAGCAATCATACATCCATTATACATACACTGTGTCTGTACAGCAATCATACATCCATTATACATACACTGTACAGCACGCATACCTCCATTATACATACACTATAAAGCAATCATACATTCAGTATACATACACTGTACAGCAATCATACATCCATTATACATACACTGTGACTGTACAGCAATCATACATCCATTATACATACACTGTACAGCAATCATACATCCATTATACATACACTGACTGTACAGCAATCATACATCCATTATACAAACACTGTGACTGTACAGCAATCATACATCCATTATCCATACACTGTACAGCAAGCGTACCTCCATTATACATACACTGTGACTGTACAGCAATCATACATCCATTATACATACACTGTACAGCAAGCATACCTCCATTATACATACACTGTGACTGTACAGCAATCATACATCCATTATACATACACTGTACAGCAATCATACATCCATTATACATACACTGTACAGCAAGCATACCTCCATTATACATACACTGTACAGCAATCATACCTCCATTATACATACACTGTACAGCAATCATACCTCCATTATACATACACTGTACAGCAAGAATACCTCCATTATACATACACTGTACAGCAAGCATACCTCCATTATACATAAACTGTGACTGTACAGCAATCATACATCCATTATACATACACTGTACAGCAAGCATACCTCCATTATACATACACTGTACAGCAATCATACATCCATTATAAATACACTGTGACTGTACAGCAATCATACATCCATTATACATACACTGTGACTGTACAGCAAGCATACCTCCATTATACATACACTGTACAGCAATCATACCTCCATTATACATACACTGTACAGCAATCATACCTCCATTATACATACACTGTACAGAAATCATACATTCATTATACATACACTGTACAGCAATCATACCTCCATTATACATACACTGTACAGCAATCATACATCCATTATACATACACTGTACAGCAATCATACATCCATTATACATACACTGTACAGCAACCATACCTCCATTATACATACACTGTACAGCAATCATACATTCATTATACATACACTGTACAGCAATCATACATTCATTATACATACACTGTACAGCAATCATACCTCCATTATACATACACTGTACAGCAATCATACATTCATTATACATACACTGTACAGCAATCATACATACATTATACATACACTGTACAGCAAGCATACCTCCATTATACATACACTGTACAGCAATCATACATTCAGTATACATACACTGTACAGCAATCATACATCCATTATACATACACTGTACAGCAAGCATACCTCCATTATACATACACTGTACAGCAATCATACCTCCATTATACATACACTGTACAGCAATTATACCTCCATTATACATACACTGTACAGAAATCATACATTCATTATACATACACTGTACAGCAATCATACCTCCATTATACATACACTGTACAGCAATCATACCTCCATTATACATACACTGTACAGCAATCATACATCCATTATACATACACTGTACAGCAATCATACCTCCATTATACATACACTGTACAGCAATCACACATTCATTATACATACACTGTACAGCAATCATACCTCCATTATACATACACTGTACAGCAATCATGCATCCATTATACATACACTGTATAGCAAGCATACCTCCATTATACATACACTGTACAGCAATCATACATTCAGTATACATACACTGTACAGCAATCATACATCCATTATACATACACTGTACAGCAAGCATACCTCCATTATACATACACTGTACAGCAAGCATACCTCCATTATACATACACTGTACAGCAATCATACATCCATTATACATACACTGTACAGCAAGCATACCTCCATTATACATACACTGTACAGCAATCATACATCCATTATACATACACTGTACAGCAATCATACATTCATTATACATACACTGTACAGCAATCGTACCTCTATTATACATACACTGTACAGCAATCATACATTCATTATACATACACTGTACAGCAATCATACATCCATTATACATACACTGTACAGCAAGCATACCTCCATTATATATACACTGTACAGCAATCATACATTCAGTATACATACACTGTACAGCAATCATACATCCATTATACATACACTGTACAGCAAGCATACCTCCATTATACATACACTGTACAGCAATCATACATTCATTATACATACACTGTACAGCAATCATACATCCATTATACATACACTGTACAGCAAGCATACCTCCATTATACATACACTGTACAGCAATCATACATTCATTATACATACACTGTACAGCAATCATACATCCATTATACATACACTGTACAGCAATCATACATTCATTATACATACACTGTACAGCAATCATACATCCATTATACATACACTGTACAGCAAGCATACATTCATTATACATACACTGTGACTGTACAGCAATCATATATCCATTATACATACACTGTACAGCAATCATACATTCATTATACATACACTGTACAGCAATCATACATCCATTATACATACACTGTGTCTGTACAGCAATCATACATCCATTATACATACACTGTACAGCAATCATACATCCATTATACATACACTGTACAGCAATCATACATCCATTTTACATACACTGTACAGCAAGCATACATTCATTATACATACCAAGTGATTGTACAGCAATCATACATCCATTATACATACACTGTACAGCAATCATACATCCATTATACATACACTGTGTCTGTACAGCAATCATACATCCATTATACATACACTGTACAGCACGCATACCTCCATTATACATACACTGTAAAGCAATCATACATTCAGTATACATACACTGTACAGCAATCATACATCCATTATACATACACTGTGACTGTACAGCAATCATACATCCATTATACATACACTGTACAGCAATCATACATCCATTATACATACACTGACTGTACAGCAATCATACATCCATTATACAAACACTGTGACTGTACAGCAATCATACATCCATTATCCATACACTGTACAGCAAGCGTACCTCCATTATACATACACTGTGACTGTACAGCAATCATACATCCATTATACATACACTGTACAGCAAGCATACCTCCATTATACATACACTGTGACTGTACAGCAATCATACATCCATTATACATACACTGTACAGCAATCATACATCCATTATACATACACTGTACAGCAAGCATACCTCCATTATACATACACTGTACAGCAATCATACCTCCATTATACATACACTGTACAGCAATCATACCTCCATTATACATACACTGTACAGCAAGAATACCTCCATTATACATACACTGTACAGCAAGCATACCTCCATTATACATAAACTGTGACTGTACAGCAATCATACATCCATTATACATACACTGTACAGCAAGCATACCTCCATTATACATACACTGTACAGCAATCATACATCCATTATAAATACACTGTGACTGTACAGCAATCATACATCCATTATACATACACTGTGACTGTACAGCAAGCATACCTCCATTATACATACACTGTACAGCAATCATACCTCCATTATACATACACTGTACAGCAATCATACCTCCATTATACATACACTGTACAGAAATCATACATTCATTATACATACACTGTACAGCAATCATACCTCCATTATACATACACTGTACAGCAATCATACATCCATTATACATACACTGTACAGCAATCATACATCCATTATACATACACTGTACAGCAACCATACCTCCATTATACATACACTGTACAGCAATCATACATTCATTATACATACACTGTACAGCAATCATACATTCATTATACATACACTGTACAGCAATCATACCTCCATTATACATACACTGTACAGCAATCATACATTCATTATACATACACTGTACAGCAATCATACATACATTATACATACACTGTACAGCAAGCATACCTCCATTATACATACACTGTACAGCAATCATACATTCAGTATACATACACTGTACAGCAATCATACATCCATTATACATACACTGTACAGCAAGCATACATCCATTATACATACACTGTACAGCAATCATACATCCATTATACATACACTGTACAGCAATCATACCTCCATTATACATACACTGTACAGCAATCACACATTCATTATACATACACTGTACAGCAAGCATACCTCCATTATACATACACTGTACAGCAATCATACCTCCATTATACATACACTGTACAGCAATTATACCTCCATTATACATACACTGTACAGCAATCATACATTCATTATACATACACTGTACAGCAATCATACATCCATTATACATACACTGTACAGCAAGCATACCTCCATTATACATACACTGTACAGCAATCATACATTCAGTATACATACACTGTACAGCAATCAAACATCCATTATACATACACTGTACAGCAAGCATACCTCCATTATACATACACTGTACAGCAAGCATACCTCCATTATACATACACTGTACAGCAATCATACATCCATTATACATACACTGTACAGCAATCATACATTCATTATACATACACTGTACAGCAATCATACATCCATTATACATACACTGTACAGCAAGCATACCTCCATTATACATACACTGTACAGCAATCATACATTCATTATACATACACTGTACAGCAATCATACCTCTATTATACATACACTGTACAGCAATCATACATTCATTATACATACACTGTACAGCAATCATACATCCATTATACATACACTGTACAGCAAGCATACCTCCATTATACATACACTGTACAGCGATCATACATTCATTATACATACACTGTACAGCAATCATACATCCATTATACATACACTGTACAGCAAGCATACATTCATTATACATACACTGTGACTGTACAGCAATCATATATCCATTATACATACACTGTACAGCAATCATACATTCATTATACATACACTGTACAGCAATCATACATCCATTATACATACACTGTGTCTGTACAGCAATCATACATCCATTATACATACACTGTACAGCAATCATACATCCATTATACATACACTGTACAGCAATCATACATCCATTATACATACACTGTACAGCAAGCATACCTCCATTATACATACACTGTGACTGTACAGCAATCATACATCCATTATACATACACTGTACAGCAATCACACATCCATTATACATACACTATACAGCAAGCATACCTCGATTATACATACACTGTACAGCAATCATACCTCCATTATACATACACTGTACAGCAATCATACCTCCATTATACATACACTGTACAGCAATCATACCTCCATTATACATACACTGTACAGCAAGAATACCTCCATTATACATACACTGTACAGCAATCATACATCCATTATAAATACACTGTACAGCAAGCATACCTCCATTATACATAAACTGTGACTGTACAGCAATCATACATCCATTATACATACACTGTACAGCAAGCATACCTCCATTATACATACACTGTACAGCAATCATACATCCATTATAAATACACTGTGACTGTACAGCAATCATACATCCATTATACATACACTGTGACTGTACAGCAAGCATACCTCCATTATACATACACTGTACAGCAATCATACCTCCATTATACATACACTGTACAGCAATCATACCTCCATTATACATACACTGTACAGAAATCATACATTCATTATACATACACTGTACAGCAATCATACCTCCATTATACATACACTGTACAGCAATCATACATCCATTATACATACACTGTACAGCAATCATACATCCATTATACATACACTGTACAGCAACCATACCTCCATTATACATACACTGTACAGCAATCATACATTCATTATACATACACTGTACAGCAATCATACCTCCATTATACATACACTGTACAGCAATCATACATTCATTATACATACACTGTACAGCAATCATACATACATTATACATACACTGTACAGCAAGCATACCTCCATTATACATACACTGTACAGCAATCATACATTCAGTATACATACACTGTACAGCAATCATACATCCATTATACATACACTGTACAGCAAGCATACCTCCATTATACATACACTGTACAGCAAGCATACCTCCATTATACATACACTGTACAGCAATTATACCTCCATTATACATACACTGTACAGAAATCATACATTCATTATACATACACTGTACAGCAATCATACCTCCATTATACATACACTGTACAGCAATCATACATCCATTATACATACACTGTACAGCAATCATACATCCATTATACATACACTGTACAGCAATCATACCTCCATTATACATACACTGTACAGCAATCACACATTCATTATACATACACTGTACAGCAATCATACCTCCATTATACATACACTGTACAGCAATCATACATCCTTTATACATACACTGTACAGCAAGCATACCTCCATTATACATACACTGTACAGCAATCATACATTCAGTATACATACACTGTACAGCAATCATACATCCATTATACATACACTGTACAGCAAGCATACCTCCATTATACATACACTGTACAGCAAGCATACCTCCATTATACATACACTGTACAGCAAGCATACATCCATTATACATACACTGTACAGCAATCATACATTCATTATACATACACTGTACAGCAATCGTACCTCTATTATACATACACTGTACAGCAATCGTACCTCTATTATACATACACTGTACAGCAATCATACATCCATTATACATACACTGTACAGCAAGCATACCTCCATTATACATACACTGTACAGCAATCATACATTTATTATACATACACTGTACAGCAATCATACATCCATTATACATACACTGTACAGCAATCATACATCCATAATGCATACACTGTACAGCAATCATACATCCATTATACATACACTGTACAGCAAGCATACCTCCATTATACATACACTGTACAGCAATCATACATTCATTATACATACACTGTACAGCAATCATACATCCATTATACATACACTGTACAGCAATCATACATCCATTATACATACACTGTACAGCAATCATACATCCATTATACATACACTGTACAGCAATCATAAATCCATTATACATACACTGTACAACAATCATACCTCCATTATACATACACTGTACAGCAAGCATACCTCCATTATACATACACTGTACAGCAATCATAAATCCATTATTCATACACTGTACAGCAATCATACATCCATTATACATACACTGTACAGCAATCATACATCCATTATACATACACTGTACAGCAAGCATACATTCATAATACATACACAGTGACTGTACAGCAATCATACATCCATTATACATACACTGTACAGCAATCATACATTCATTATACATACACTGTACAGCAATCATACATCCATTATACATACACTGTGTCTGTACAGCAATCATACATCCATTATACATACACTGTACAGCAAGCATACCTCCATCATACATACACTGTACAGCAATCATACATTCAGTATACATACACTGTACAGCAATCATACATTCATTATACATACACTGTACAGCAAGCATGCCTCCATTATACACACACTGTACAGCAAGCATACCTCCATTATACATACACTGTACAGCAATCATACATCCATTATACATACACTGTACAGCAAGCATACCTCCATTATACATACACTGTACAGCAATCATACATTCATTATACATACACTGTACAGCAATCATACATCCATTATACATACATCGTACAGCAATCATACATCCATTATACATACACTGTACAGCAATCATACATCCATTATACATACACTGTACAGCAAGCATACCTCCATTATACATACACTGTACAGCAATCATACATTCATTATACATACACTGTACAGCAATAATACATCCATTATACATACACTGTACAGCAATCATACATTCATTATACATACACTGTACAGCAATCATACATCCATTATACATACACTGTACAGCAAGCATACCTCCATTATACATACACTGTACAGCAATCATACATTCATTATACATACACTGTACAGCAATCATACATCCATTATACATACACTGTACAGCAATCATACATTCATTATACATACACTGTACAGCAATCATACATCCATTATACATACACTGTACAGCAATCATACATCCATTATACATACTGTACAGCAATCATACATCCATTATACATACACTGTACAACAATCATACCTCCATTATACATACACTGTACAGCAAGCATACCTCCATTATACATACACTGTGCAGCAATCATACATCCATTATACATACACTGTACAGCAATCATACATCCATTATACATACACTGACTGTACAGCAATCATACATCCATTATACATACACTGTGACTGTATAGCAATCAAACATCCATTATACATACACTGTACAGCAAGCGTACCTCCATTATACATACACTGTGACTGTACAGCAATCATACATCCATTATACATACACTGTACAGCAAGCATACCTCCATTATACATACCCTGTGACTGTACAGCAATCATACATCCATTATACATACACTGTACAGCAATCATACATCCATTATACATACACTGTACAGCAAGCATACCTCCATTATACATACACTGTACAGCAATCATACCTCCATTATACATACACTGTACAGCAATCATACATCCATTATACATACACTGTACAGCAAGCATACCTCCATTATACATACACTGTACAGCAAGCATACCTCCATTATACATACACTGTGACTGTACAGCAATCATACATCCATCATACATACACTGTACAGCAAGCATACCTCCATTATACATAAACTGTACAGCAATAATACATCCATTATACATACACTGTGACTGAACAGCAAGCATACCTCCATTATACATACACTGACTGTACAGCAATCATACATCCATTATACATACACTATACAGCAAGCATACCTCCATTATACATACACTGTACAGCAAGCATACCTCCATTATACATACACTGTACAGCAAGCATACCTCCATTATACATACACTGTATAGCAATCATACCTCCATTATACATACACTGTACAGCAAGCATACCTCTATTATACATACACTGTACAGCAATCATACCTCCATTATACATACACTGTGACTGTACAGCAATCATACATCCAATCCATTAATAATGGATTGGATGTATGATTGTTGTACAGTCACAGACACAGTGTATGTATAATGGATGTATGATTGCTGTACAGTGTATGTATAATGGACAGGGCTGTCTTTAATTTTGATTGGACCCTGGGCAAGCAATTTTTTTGGGGGGCCCCCCGGTCCCCCACCCCCATCCCACACACACTCGGGATCAGTACAGGATCAGTAATGTAATGTATGTACACAGTGACCTCACCAGCAGAATAGTGAGTACAGCTCTGGAGAGAAGGTGTGTTCTGCTGAGCTCCAGAGTTTCCCAGAGAAGCAGTGATTTTCTTCCACCCCTCCCCAGGTGTGTGGCAGACACCTGGGTAGGTTTTCCTGCTATGGAGCCCCGGGCGGGGTGTGCAAAGGAAAATGCAACAGCCAGTAGTCAGGATGGGGTGAGGAGATCCACCAGGGTCCACAGCCATGTGGGGCCCCCTCCCCGACCTCAGCTGGGAGCTGCAAAGCTTCCAGCAGAAGCTCATCCAGGCAGCGGAGTGGAAAGTCTGCATCATAGTTACATAGTTACAAAGTTACATAGTTAGTATGGTTGAAAAAAGACATACGTCCATCAAGTCCAACCAGGGGATTGAAGGGAAGGATGTAAGGGGATAAGGGAAAGGGATGTAGTTTTATAATTCTGCATAAGCTTTAATGTTATTTTGTTCCAGGAATGTATCTAACCCTGTTTTAAAGCTGTTAATTGTTCCTGCTGTGACCAGTTCCTGAGGTAGACCGTTCCATAAATTCACAGTCCTCACGGTAAAGAAGGCGTGCCGCCCCTTTAGACTAAACCTTTTCTTTTCCAGACGGAGGGAGTGCCCCCTCGTCCTTTGGGGGGGTTTAACCTGGAACAGTTTTTCTCCATATTTTTTGTATGGGCCATTAATATACTTATATACGTTTATCATATCCCCATATCCAGCCTGTTTCCTCAGAACCCCAGCAATGGGGGGTAAAGGGGCCCAAAGAATCCCTGGCCAGCTTTGGGTCCAAAATCCAGGCCAAGATGGCTCAGTATGAACAGCTCGGAAAACAACTAAGAGGCCTCAGAGAGGAGCTGAAGTTTGCAAGACTGTTGAGACCCAATTAGCTCCGAGCAGGCTATAACTACCCCTCCCCCTTACTACAATAATTAATTAAATAATAACTGACACAACAACAATTCAACTTTTCCGTGGGTGGGGATCGGCCACAGCTTTATTTATAAAATTACTTATATAAATAACAATTTAACTGTAACAAAGACACCGATTGGCTTCTTGCCAACCCGAGAGGTGCTGCCACACTATCCTGTGTGGAGGTCTACCCCGGGTTGACCCCGCTTTCACCGTCTTCTTACCGCCAAGCTGTGACTTACAATAAACAGAGATACAAAAAGGGAGGGAGGGAGGGCAAAACTCCGGGTCCTGGACAGATTGAGGGGGGAAGGGAGGCACCACAGCTATAAATACCCAGGGGAGGGCCTTTGAAAGCCCGGGAAACTATTAGACCCCTGATTGGTGCACTCCTTCCCCCCCACCCATGGGACATACCACTATAGTTAGCAACAAGTTTTTACAGGCGGGGGAGGGGGCTAAAAAACATTGCCTGTATATTTCTTAACCCCTTAACTGCTCACCAGTCAGGGGGCAAGCTAGTTATGCACAGCTTGCCCCTCCAGACTGTTGAGACCCAATTAGCTCCGAGCTGGCTATAACTACCCCTCCCCCTTACTACAATAATTAATTAAATAATAACTGACACAACAACAATTCAACTTTTCCGTGGGTGGGGATCGGCCACAGCTTTATTTATAAAATTACTTATATAAATAACAATTTAACTGTAACAAAGACACCGATTGGCTTCTTGCCAACCCAAGAGGTGCTGCCACACTGTCCTGTGTGGAGGTCTACCCCGGGTTGACCCCGCTTTCACCGTCTTCACCGTCCACCCAAGAGATACTGGATAGCCAACACCTGGGGCCAACTCAGCCCCCCGAACACACCCAACACATTTCCTCTCCAGGAAAGTCGCCCAACACATTTCCTCTCCAGGAAATTCTCCCAACACATAACCTCTCCAGGAAATCCGAGGTACCTGCCGCCAGGTCCTATGTTTTTGCATTTTATTTTATTTTTTGTAATTTTTATTTTTTTTGTATTCACTAACTCTTGTGTGAACTCATTTCTCAGACTCGCCCATACACCGAAGAGTGCCGCAGCACTCGCACCACCTTGCGGAAAGCCGCTCGCAAAACAAAAACACATGTGGGAAACATCAAACTGGGCGAAAATAGCAACGCAACAAGCAGATCGCCCGCGCCCCACGCGCTGCGCTACCCTCTCCGGAAACTGAGCCCTCTCCGCCGACACCGACACAAAAAGAGAGCGAATCCCAAACTCACAACACCCCCTCCTACAAAGAGAAGCCAAAACCCAAAACAGACAATCGAGGGCGGGGAGCATAAAAGAAAAAGAGGTGGGGGGGGAGGCCCCCACCGCAGTCCAATCAACAATAGGACGACAACAGGAAAAAACAGTCATTCGTGGACCCTCATGCAGCACAAGCTGTGTGTCCCAGATCGCCTAAGCAATCTCGGACCGACGGACCTGAAAACGCACAAAATAGGCACCCAAAAAACACATCAGACACCCAAGTGTCATGGAAGGAGACGAGGAGAAAGAAAGTGCCCCATCCACCTAGCCCCGAAAAAAGCCAGCGCAAAACCTCGGATCAGAAAAAACGACGCAAAAGCGACAACCAAAAATCCGACCCACAGCCGCCACCAAGCGACCCAAAAACTGATAGGAAAAAATGGTCGCCGACAGCAAGGCCACCCGCTCACGGGCCCAGCCCCTAGGTATACACCAACATCCCACCAACCGCAAAGCAGAAAAGAAAAATCACCCCCCGTCATGCGGCAACCTCACCCCACTGGATCGCAGCACAGTGGGAAAGCACCCTTTTTTTTTTTTTTGCACTGAGTAGTAGGTGATTCACATGAACAGGTGAAGATACCCAGCGTCACATACTAAGAATGTTAATTGGATACATGCAGAATACAGCCCAAATCTCGAACGTCCTTGGATAGGAGACACAGCAGTTAACTTATTTTATCACAGCCTATCAAAACGAAATAGGAAGTCAAACAGCAGAACCTTGTAGGTACAAAAAACAAAACCCCTATCCACAGACACACTTGGAACCTTCGGGACCCTCCTTGACTGTAGACATCCCGGCCTCCACACCAACCCCAACTACTCGCAAGCGCCTCACCGTGAGTGCGACCAAGTCGCAGGAGCCACTAAAGCGGACCAAGAAATACACCAATCTCCACGATGACCCACAGGCCGAAAATTTAACCACAACTGTATCACTCAGTCCTACCCCGGGACCCGAACCCGAGGTGGTCTCCCATTCCACAGCCACATGAGCAAACCTTCCGACTCCACCCGAGGGAGCAACCTCCGGAACCACTGCCAGAGAACGGGACAAAGCGTCAACACCCAATACCGACCCCAGGGAGTACAGCCGCAAAATAAACCTTATCTCCAAACAGCGAAGCACTAGGTGCAACAAGCCGAGCGCAGGAAGAAAGCCGAAAGAAAGAAATAATAACAGTGACAACGCCCCAAATGTCAGACCGACAAAACGCCCCCGATCACTCAAATCACACCCAAAAAAGAAAAGCATCACCAAATTATAGCGCAATCAAGCACAGGGGCCACGCCAACCCACACAGTACCGTTACAATCCTAGAACATGAACTGCTGAAGCAAGCACCCAAAGTCCCACAACCAACACCAAAGGAAAAAGCACAAACAAAAAACCCAAGCATGGCAGAAACCCACTGACTACCAAGACACCCAGTAGTAAACCACCCTGCAGCACCACTGGAAAACCAAAACACCACACCAACAACCAACCAAACCAGCCACACCCGGGAACAGAGCGAGCTCTCCATGAGCTGCAACGGGGGACTGAAAGCAGGCCTGTCCACTGCATCACGCCTGAAAAAAACCCAACCAACCGGAACGTCAGCCCTTAGTGCACCAGGGGCACATATGCGGGGGCACAGATACCACACACCCTCGGCGGCCAGAGACAACCTGCAGGAAAAAACTCCGCCCTGAACCACATTCCACGTGGAACATTCAGTAAACCAGCAAGGACCGGAACCGGGGCACATAGCGAGCCCTGAAGAAACCAAAACAGAGAAAACGCAATTACTCCCTGACCATAGGAAAGCAGCAAACCAAGGCCAACAAGGCATGCGGAAGACATGCTAATCTCCTCAAAATCGTTCCAATTTTAACATACATGCTGCCGAAGCGAGCACAAAATATGGACGCTTCACAAATTTGCATGTCAGCCTTGCAGCAACAAACCACACCCCAACAAGTGTAGAGCACAGGAGAATCACCCTCCGGAATACCACCACGAACAGAAGAAACCACACAGGCAAGACAAACGGAGACACAAGCAAAACCTACCCCCAGAGACTCAAGCGAAACCTACCCTCCGCCACATCAGCCAAAGCACCCAGCACGACATACAGGAGTCCCATGCCTACATGAGATTGGGCGAAACAGGAAAAAACAGCAGACAAATATACTAGGACAATGGAGCAGCGGAGAGAGACTACAACTTAAGATGGAGAGATAAACCAAACAAAGGGGGAGAAAACCCAAAGAAACAAAACCGTGACTGGGTGGCAGCCACCGATTCAGGAAAAGGAACATGCCTACGGGAGCTAAGTCAGCAAAACCCCGGCCACCTAGAGCGTAAGGCCAAAAGACCACACACCCAAGCGCGCACCGCAGAAAATGATACCCTACCAAAGCACCCCGTCAAGAAGAGACGTACCCAACTCACAACCAGAGACCAACACAGATATACACCCATATCCGAGACCCAAACTCAACAAACACACGGGAACAAAAGGACGAACACTACACAGACGTAGCAATAAGCACACAAACCAGGGAAGGGGCAAAGCCCCACATCAGAAGACTCACCAATTCCAGAAAATGGAGAAGCACAACAGAGGGAGGAACCACTTCACCACCGCCGCAGGCGTGGGACAAGGCACGCTGGAGACCGCCGGGTCGCGGGCACTCGGCCGCCGCACGGAACGGCGCCGGAAACCACGCCGGGAAAACAGCAGTAGAGGACTCCGAGGGAGAACCCTGCGGGAAGAACCGAAACACCTACTCCCCGCAGGTGAACAGAAGGCCCAAAAAACACCGCCTGTGCCGCCCCCCAGGACCAGAGCGAGAGCGGCGACAAATACGTCTATGCCCCCATCCGGCCCCAGAGGGGGGAAGAGCAACACGAAATCAGGGGAGCACTCCCTACCCCTCCACGGGGGGCATTGGAGAGGCAGGAGGAAGGAGGACAGCAGTGGCAGCAGTGGGGGAAGGGGGGGGGTTGGGAACTCGGGGCAGAGAGGTGATGGGGAGGCGTGGGGGGGGCGCAATGGATGCAAGAACCATGGGGAGCACTGGAAGAGCACGAGGAAAAAGGGGGAGGGGCAGCAGCAGCAGTGGGCAGGGGGGGAGTGCTAGTGTGGTGGGGGTAAGGAGCCGGGCAATGGAGTGGGGACGGTATGAGTGCTCATATAGTTGGCGTTGTGATCTGAAGCTGTCCGCAGTACCATTGTCGTTTCGATCAGAGTTTGAGATCGCTGTTTTTCATATTTACGGTATAAAAAGGGGTCAAAAATACGCTATTTTGGACTGTGAAATTTATTTATTCAAGTAATATTACTTATTTATGTATTTTATTCATTAATTAATAAATTTGTAATGGTTTTTTTTTTTTTTTTTTTTTATATTATACACGTACGCCATAGACGGAGCCGCCTTAAATGACTATATTTATTAATTAATTTATTTATTTTTTTATACTACGGACATGTAGGCACGTGGCGATACCACACGTGTATGTTGTTGTAATATACAGTATTTTATGTATTATTATTTTATTTATAGATTTTAATTTTTTATCATTACTATTATGGTATTTTTCTTTTCTTTTCTTTTTCTTTTTTTTTTTTATTATTAATTTTTATTTTTTATTTTATTTTATGATGTGGAAAAGGGGGGTGATCAAACGTGTAAAATTGCAAGGGTTAAAAGATCTTTATTAACTTAACTATTCAAATACTTCAACAGTTTTTTTTTTTTTTTTGCAATGCTATAGCTCCCCTAGGAGCTATAACACTGCACACACTGAACCTGACACCGATCACTTGCCATGTAGTAACATGGCAATGATCGGTGTTATCAATGATTGATTGCTCAAGCCTGAATTTCAGGCTTGGAGCAATCAATTGAGGAGCGGACGCGCAGGAGGCAGGTGAGTGACCCTCCTGCTGCGTCCCAGCTGATCGGGACATCGCGATTTTATCGCGATGGTCCCAATCAGCCCGCTGAGCAGCCGGGATGCGTTCAATTACATTTTCAGACGCGGCGATGACTTTGATCGCCGCGTCTGAAAAGGTGATGCCGGACATCTGCCAGATCGGCGATGTCCGGCATTATCAGGGGTCCTGGTCGCTAATAGCAACTGGGACCCAACAGCTATAATGCGCGCTCACTATGTGAGCGCGGATTATAGCTGGGGACGCGCAAATGGACGTTAATAAACGTCCATTTGCGCAAACGTTAAAGGGGGTTAAAACAGCAGCAGCCACCCAGGGGCCGCCACCTCCAGAGCGGAGGGGACAAACAGGCGGGAGGGGGGGTTATGGTAAGGACCGCAACAGGGGGGGGGGGGGAGGCAGACGAAGGGGACCGCAACAGGGGGGAAAAAAGAGACGGACGGGGCAAGTAGGTAATCAGAGCCTGCTCCAGGAGCACCCAGGAGAGAGGGATCAAAGTACAGGCAGGGGAGAGGGCAAAAGAACGGGACAGGGCTCAAAGGGATTACAGTGGGAAAGGAGGGCAGGACTGATAAGAGGTCCGCCAGCCTCCTGAACCCGCCAAGGGTGCAACAGGAGGGGAGGCCAGCTCAGCCACAAGGGAGCATGCCAGCCCTCACCCATCTGCTCCATCCAGGCCACAAATAAGGGGCAGACACATACCAGCCAGCAGTCAAAACTCCGGGTCCTGGGCAGATTGAGGGGGAAAGGGAGGCACCACAGCTATAAATACCCAGGGGAGGGCCCCTGAAAGCCCGGGAAACTATTAGACCCCTGATTGGTGCACTCCTTCCCCCCCCACCCATGGGACATACCACTATAGTTAGCAACAAGTTTTTACAGGCGGGGGAGGGGGCTAAAAAACATTGCCTGTATATTTCTTAACCCCTTAACTGCTCACCAGTCAGGGGGCAAGCTAGTTATGCACAGCTTGCCCCTCCAGCTACCAAGCAAACAATGCAGCAAAGACCAAGAGGGCAGCATTTTCCACCAAGGTGAGAGCTCTGAAGAAACAGGTGGATGAGATTGTGAGGCTGAGATCGGACATTGTGGAGGGAGGTGGTATACTCAGCGAGAGACTTGTGAACAAGGATAGTTTCTCCAGCATGAAGGTCTCAGGACAAGTGAGTAACCAAGATGACTGCCAGAGTGAGGAGGAAGAGATGGAGGGAGGTGAGGAGGGGGATTAGAGTGAGGGGGATATGGATACTGGACCGGTGTGTACCACCACTACTGTTACCCCAGACCCCCCACTTACCCTCAGTGGGGACTATGTAAACCCGGCTCAGGTGGCCTTACCTCCCTCCAGTGAGGAGGATGATGATGATGATGACGGCAGTGACTGCAGTGATGGAAGCGGCTTGGCAGATGGGGGTCTCCTGCGGGCAATTGTTATGCAGGAGTCCCCCACCCGTCTGGAAAACTTTTCCTTCGGGGATGATTTGGGCCCAGAGGAGAAGGGAAAGAAGAAGAAGAAGAAAGGAAAGGGCAAGAAGAGGAAGAAGACACAAGGAGTTAAGTTTGTCTTTTCTCCCTTCCAGCAGTCTGGGTCGGCTGAAAAGGGTGCTGGGTCCCCCAATCTGCCAGACCCCGTTTCTGTAGTGGAGCGGGGCCAGCATGGGGGATACAGTAGCGCACCCAAAATGGCCGCGGGTGCTATAGAAAAAAAAGGGCACCCTCCTGTGAGGGGGGAGGGTGTCCAGGCACCGGAAAATGGCGGCAGATTCACCCGTTCGGGGGGCGGTCCCCTGGTTGAAGTGGGCGGTACAGGTCCTGGCACCGCAGGGCACTCTCCTGTGAGGGGGGGGGGGGGAGTGTCCGGGCGCTGGACCTTGTTGGTTCAGGGGGCGGTCCCCTAGGTGGCGTGGTTGATACTGGTTCTGGCGCCAGGGGGCACTCCGCTATAAAGTGGGAGGTTCCCTGCACATCAGCTGTAGCGGGAGTTAGTCCGGAGGGACAGTCTTTTTGTGAGGGGGAGTGGCCACCCATTTCAGAGGCGGAGCCTGTGTCTGCACCCAAAGACACAGGAAGAAAGAACTATGCAGCACCAATCCTGAAACCGGCAACCCTTAAACATGAAGCAAAAGACCCAGCCAGCCCAGTCTGTAACACTCCAAGGGAGAGTGAACGCAAGAGTGAAAGTGAAAGGAAAAATGTGAATAAAAATGGTAATGTGCAGAATGTGAGTTATAGTGGTGTGCATGGGAGGAGTTGTGGTAGCAGTGTTGATGAGGGGGGTGCAAGTAGTGTGCAAGAGAGGGGTGCAAGTAGTGTGCAAGAGAGGGGTGCAAGAGGAGTGCAAGAGAGGGGTGCAAGTGTAGTCCAAGAGAGGGGTGCTAGTGAAATACAGGTGAGGAGTGGTAGTGGAATGACAGAGAGAGGTGTTATGGCTGTTAAGAATAAGGGTCCAGGTTTGGCCTCTGGGTCAGTTCCTGGTTCGACTGCCCCCCCGGTAGTGGCTGCTTCTCAGAGAAGCTATGCCAGCGTCACTGCCGGGGGATCAGGGGGATCCCCATCTCCGTCTGGCTCTGGGGGTCACTTGCAACAGCGCCTCCTGGAGGCTCTACGTAGGGGAGACAGGTCAATCCATGTAGAGGGGAGGGGTGAGGTTGACCTGTCTTTTTGGATAGAAAGACATGGCTTAGGCGCCTTCCGAGAACAAAACGGGGAGGTGGTCTGGTCCCTCCCGACATCCGGCCAGGAAAGTGGCCGTAGGAATGTGGTCCGTTTAGTGTGGAGGGGCGAAGATGCGCGTCCGCCTCGGGGTAAGGTGGTTGAGCTCCTCCTCCGGATGGAATTCAGGGCAAGTGACATCTTTGCCCTGATCCACCCCTATGGTACTTCCGAGTTTGACATCAGCTTTGTTCGGCCAGAGGGTCTGGAACTTTTCTGGTCGAATTATGAGGTGGTGAAAAGCGAGCCCGGCTGGCGTGATTTCGCCGTAAAGGCGATATCCCGTCAGAATCTGGCCAAGAAAGTGACCGTTTTGACACGTAACGAGTCACTATCTTGCTATGACATTATGACCTGGCTTAGCCGATATGGGGATGTGACGGACATGCCAAAAAAGAACTATGACGAACATGGGATCTGGTCTGGGGCCTGGACGTTTTCCGTCAAACTGAAGCGTTCGGGGAGCACTGTTGCCCACATCCCATCAGCTGCTTTTCTTGGGAGAGACAGAATCCAAGTTTTCTACCAGGGGCAGCCCAAGGTCTGTCACAGGTGTGGCAGCCCCACTCACTTTAGCGCAGCCTGTACCGTGCAGGTCTGTGCACTGTGCGGTGGGGTAGGTCATCTTGCCGCATCCTGTAGGCAGATCAGGTGTCATCTGTGTGGTGTCTTAGGACACCCTTTCAGCCGTTGTCCTAGCGCCTTTGCCCGTGCGACGGTCACCTTGGCTGGGGAGAGCAGTAACGTTGCCTCAGCTGGGGAGGGCACGGGTGCGGGTGAAGGTGCAACAGGGTCAGTGAAGAGGAAAAGTCCCGCCAGGCTGAGGCGGGAGGCTAATCGGAGAAGGAGCAGGGAACTGGAGAGTTCCCATGTGGCAGGGGTAGCTTCTGGCCCTGCTCCTGAGGTTAGTCCTGAAACTGCTGAGACCCTGGGGGAGAATGTGCTGGAAGAGGAAATGGGGAGAATCTGTAAAGAAGAGGGCAGCAAGGCCGATCTTTCCGATTCCTCCCACTGTGAATGTGTGGATGAGGAGGGTGAAGAGAGGCCAAAAAAGAAGGGCAGTAAAGGGAGAAAGAAGAGGTCGGAGCCCTCTAGTCCCCGTGCTGCGGACCAGGTCCCAAGCGGAAGCTTACCTGCCCCCCTCTGATTGATCTGTCTAACCGGTACTCTGTCCTTGAAGACATCTCCTCCCCCTCCTTGAAGGGGGGGGTCAGGGATGGGGTGCCTGAAGTGGGGGAGCCTCCAGGGGGAACTGGGCCCTGTCCTGATGGGGCAATTTCCGCAGGGGATGGGGCCAAATCGGAGCCAGGCGGAGATGGGGATTATAAAATGGACCAGTCAGAATCAAAAAAACGGTCCAAAGACAAGGAAGCCTCCTCATCTGGGGATGAGGGGGTAAAGAAGAAACAAAAATGAGGGGGTTAGGGCCGTCTATCTCAATCACCCATGATGGCGGCACTCACCCCATTGACACTGGCATCTATTAACTGTGCCAGTATAAAGTCTGATACGGCTAGATTCGCAGCCTTTGATTTTCTCGGCCGTGTTGAAGCCGATATTTTGTATCTGCAGGAGACCAGGTTGTCAGATCTTGCCTCTCTGGTAAAAGCCAGGAGAGAGTGGAGGCGTGGCCCCTCCCACTGGTCTCTTGCGGCTGAGCCGTATAGTGGGGTGGCGGTCCTTTTTACCGCTCCTGTTGAATGCAGACGGGTTATTGAGTTAGAAATGGGGAGGTGCCTGATCTTAGATGTCCTCATGAAGGGGCAAGAGCTCCGGCTTATTAACATCTACGCCCCACAAACCAAGTGGGGCCGCAAAGATCTCTTTATGAGGATTAAGCCCTTTCTTTTTACAAGCCGACAGGTGATCTTTGGAGGGGATTTCAATACTGTCAAAAGGTCCCAAGATAGGAGAGGCTCCAATGATCGGTTGGCTTATGATAGCATAGCTCTCAATAGCATAGTTAGGGTAGCTCGCCTAGAGGACGCCCACATCCGGAGCCCCTCAGGCCACGCGGGTTTCACCTATCATCGAGGTAGCTGCAGGTCTAGAATAGACAGGTTTTATTTGAAGGAGGAAGCTGTCTCTTCTGCAGTGTCCGTGGTTGAGGTGGAGTTCTCCGATCACTGTATGATTTTGTTTTCCCTGAATGTTTCAGAGACCCCTCGGATGGGTAAAGGTTATTGGAAGCTGAATTCGTCCCTCCTGGAGGAAGCAGAGGTAAGACAGTCCTTTGAGGATTTTCTTCAGAGTCAGGTACCTTTACTGGGCCTATGTAGTAGTAAGTCAGAGTGGTGGGAGATATTCAAGAAGCGGGTTGCGGGGTTCTTCCGCCAGCTCTCGAGCCTCAGGTCCCTGAATAGGTATCGCCTGTATCAGGGACTGAGGAGGAAACTCGAGCTTCTCGTCTCGACTGGAGGTAGCCGGGAGGATATCTCCAGAGTGAAGTCCTTGCTGATGAGGTGTCAGTACGATAGGCACGCATCTTTGGTTTTTGAGAGGGATTTCGGGAAGTACCGCTCGCCCGACCCTTACAGAAACTGTAAGATGTCAGTGAGTAGTAAAGTCATTTCAGGACTGATTGATAGTACAGGATCTCTGAATCGGTCCAGATCAGGGATCTTGGAGGTCGTCAGATCCTTCTACTCGCATCTCTTGGGAAGGAAGGATCTAGATCGAGACGGGATGTCGGCTTTCCTGGCTGAAACCATTCCTGAGCCAGGGGTAGACCCCTCTCTTGATGTTTTGGCAAAAAAAATCAGGGAAGAGGAAGTGAGACTGGCGATTGAGGGGCTTGCCCCCAAAAAGTCACCAGGTCCGGATGGCTTAACATCCGAGTGGTACAAGACCTTTAAGGAGTCTTTAGCTCCCCTCTTGACTGAGGTATTCAATGAGTGTCTCTCCTCGGGCACTCTGCCGAAGTCAATGAGGAGGTCAGCCCTGATTCTTCTCTCAAAGGGTAAAGATCCCAGCCATATTGAGAATTGGAGGCCCATAGCTCTTCTCAATACGGACAGGAAGCTTCTGGCAGAGATACTGTTTAATCGGCTGGTGAAGTTTGCACCCCGGCTCCTTTCGGGGGCCCAGCACTGCTCTGTTCCAGGCCAAAGCACCTTAAGGGCTGTTCTCGGTGTCCGGGAGGCAGTGGAGCGGAGTAGTGCAGGTCTCTGGAAGGGGTACTTGCTGTCCCTGGATCAGGCCAAAGCATTTGATCGGGTGAACCACGAGTACCTCTGGTCCGTCCTCCTGAGATATGGCTTACCGTGTGCTTTTATTAATTGGCTTAAGACCTTATATGCAGGGGCAGAGAGTTTCCCGCTGGTGAACGGGTGGTCTGGCCGCTCTTTTGAGGTGGGGTCCGGAGTCCGTCAGGGTTGTCCTTTGAGCCCGCTTTTATACGTGTTCGCAATTGATCCCTACGTCCGGAGGGTAGATTGTGGGCCGTTGGCGGGAGTCGGGATGAGTCTGGCGGAACTGGATGTCGCCCAGAGAGTGGTGGCGTACGCTGATGATGTCACCATTTTCGTGTCCTCGAGAGAGAGGAGGTCGATGTGGTGATGTCGGAGGTGGAACGCTACTCGGAGGCATCCGGGTCTAAGATCAACCGGGATAAGTGTGAAAGTCTCTGGCTGGGAGGGGGAGATCCCACTTTTGATCTCCCGGACACCCTCCCAGGGCCCCAAGACTCAGCAAAAATTCAGGGCATCACATTCGGCCAGGATGATTATCCCACCAAAAACTGGGATGGTAAGCTACAGGATGCCACTCATAGGGTGGATCAGTGGAAGGGTTGGTCTATGACCCTCAGGGAAAGGGTACACCTGATCAAATCGTATCCTGCTCCCCTTGTTTATCTATCTTGGCAGTGTATGTATCTTGCCAGATGCCTACTACACTAGGATCTACAGCCTGTTTTTCCAACTGTTATGGGGGAACAGGATGAACCTAGTCAAGAGAGAGGTTCCGTACCGCACAAGGAGACTAGGGGGTTTATCTATGGTAAACCCTGTGGTGTTCTTAACAAACACCTTCTTGAAAGCTAACATTTCAAACCTCTGGTCAGAGAGGGCTCCTCCGTGGGTACTCTCCTGCAGGGAATGGTTTCGGCCTTTCTTCCAGGAATGGGAGACAGGAGGGCAAGTGAAGGACCTCCGTACGCCCCATGGGCATCTTCCGGCTTACGCTACCCCGACTCTGAAGGCGATACGTCGGTGGGGTCTGGGAGTGTGGGAGATCAGGACCCAGTCAAGGCAGTTCCTTGACAAACGGGTTCTGTTGACCCACTTCCAGAAGCCTCTGGCGCTCAGGGACTGCACAGGTCGGGATCTGAGGGTGGGGTTGTATCTCTTAAATATGAAAAGGATCCCCCAGAAGTTTTGGGACTTGGCCTGGCGCTGCTTTCAGGGGAAGCTATATGTGAGGGACAATTTGAAGTGCAGGAGATCTGATGACCGGGGATGTCCCCGAGAAGAGTGCGGGGACATGCTGGAAAGCATGGACCATTTCCTGCTTCATTGTCCCTTTAATATAAGGGTCTACAACCGGGTGGGCGCTTCCATCGGCTGGAGTCAACTAGGGTCAGTTTATCTTTAGGGATAATGGTAGGGTGAGAGGTAGGGTGCAGTTAGGGAAAGAATATACATTTTGTATGTATCAGGATTGCCTTCCTTCTTCCTGGTGGTGGGCTAATGCATGTGCACCCTAGCTTTTTGTTTTGTTTTCAGATGCTATGGTTATGAAGGGCTTACAGGCACCGAACTTGGGCCTAAAGTGGGTTGTATTGTTTGCTTATGTATGTTAAAGCTGGTAATGGTTAAGTTGGTTGGGAGGAGTTCTAGGTTGGGAGGGTATATTTGTGGGTGGTGGTGGTCTTTTCTTTTGGTGGACCTGGCATGGGTCAGTTGTGGACTGGACATTGAGGACTATGAACTGTATGGAAAAAACTCTGACCCATGTACAGGAGGGCGGGTGGTGTGGGTGAAGGGTCAGTTTAGTGTAGAATGTTCTTTTATATTTGTAGGTGTGTTTTCTGTTTATTTATAGGTGTATATAGTTTGTGTATAGTATTGTACATAGTAGTGTATATAGTTAGTTATGTATATAGTATGTTTAATGTTATATTATTATAAAAAAAAATTATTATTTTTTTTTTTTTTTAAGTATATAGTATTTATAGTAGAGATAGACATGGCAGTCGAACCAGTTTTGTTTTTGTAGTAATGTTTCTTTAGTATCCCGTTGTGGATTTATTTTCTTTGGTTTATATATGTAGTATGTAGTAAAGATGTGTGTAAGCATGTGTGTATTGTGTTTTCTGTGATATTTTCCCGAGTTTGGGTATTTTGAATTGAATTTAATTTATTTATTTATTTATTTTTGGTTTCTTGGTTAAATGTAGTTAATATATGGATATATATGTGTGCATGTGTGAGTGTGGTATAGTGTTGTTATTATTATTATAATTATTATTATTATTTAAAAAAAAAAACATGGTGTGCAGTGTGAGTGCTTGTTGTGTTTTCTATTTGTAATGTATGATTTTTCCCGAGTTTGGGTGTTTTGAGTTAAAGCGAAATAGTGCTATATTTATGTTTCTTATGAGTGTGTTGTTTGGCTATGAAAGGTGTAGTTATAATATTTCTAGTTCTAGTAGGAAAGCTGGGCTGGCCGGTTAGGCAGGATTTTTGTTCTTTTATTTAAATGTAAAGTTTGGGTTTATGTTATTTCATGTTGTTGTTTTCCGTTATGGCAAAGTTGTGCTGGTTTATGTTTTGTTATGATTTGTATTTTTCTAATAAAAGATTTACAGGATATAACTCAGGATCAGTACAGGATAAGTAATGTATGTACACAGTGACCTCACCAGCAGAATAGTGAGTACAGCTCTTTAGAATAATACAGGATATAACTCAGGATCAGTACAGGATAAGTAATGTAATATATGTACATAGTGACCTCACCAGCAGAATAGTGAGTACAGCTCTTTAGAATAATACAGGATATAACTCAGGATCAGTACAGGATACGTACGGGGGAGGGGATTATCAGATTATGCAAGTGAGGGGAGGATACCCCCGGCGGTGGGTCCCTTGCTGCGGCCTTGATCCTGGAAGCGGCCGTGTGGGGACTGAGAGGAGCGGGAGACTCTCTATGCTCCGCTCTTCTCTATGATGCCGCCCGTGACGTTGCACCACACGTCATGTCACGTGACCATCTCCCAGACAGCCATTGCGGTACTGGCTGCCTGGGAATGAGTGACGGCGGCGGCGAACATAAAAAGGTAGCGTGCGGCGCAAACCCGCCCCCCCGCCCAGTCCTACTAACATTTTGGCCCGGCCCCTGACGCCTGGCCCGCCAGCCTTTATCAGCTTTATGGGGCAAAAGGGAGAGCTGCTTTTGGGCCCCCAGGAATTACAGGGCCCGGTGCAGCTGCCCCTTTTGCTCCACACCCGGCACACCCTGTGCGCACGCCTATGAGTGTACATGGGTGACAGAGGGGTGTAGAGGAGTGTACATGAGTGACAGAGGGGTGTAGAGGAGTGTACATGGGTGACAGAGGGGTATAGAGGAGTGTACATGGGTGACAGATGGGTGTACATGGGTGACAGAGGGTTGTAGAGAAGTGTAAATGGGTGACAGAGGGGTGTAGAGAGGTGTACAAGGGTGATAGATGGGTGTAGAAGAGTGAACATGGGTGACGGGGGCATAGGGGTGACAGAGGGGTGGACAGGGGGTGGACATGGGTGACAGGAGGGTGGAGAGGGGAGACGGGGTCAGAGGGGTGGACAAGGGGGTAATAGAGGGACAGGAG